>NC_056046.1:32341082-32641082 GCF_004379255.2 Salvia splendens
CCTCTTTTTTTTTTGCTGATTTCTCTTAGTTAATGCATTTTGATTTTCTGTTACGACTGTTATGTTTGATTTTCCTGAAATTTTGGAGTTGGATGTTCGAGTTGGATGCGTTCGCAGTTGGTTTTTCTGAATGTCTGCGGTTTGCGGTTGGATCTTGTGTCAGAGCCTTTTTGTGGATGAATCACAGAGGGTTGAGTTCGCTGTGTTGTATATGTCTGCGTTGTTTGAATTTGAAGGGATCGGAGTAGATCTGTGAACCGGGTTTGGATCGATTGGTTCGTTGTTTGGGTTCGTATCGCTTGGATCCAGAGTGGATTAGCATCTTACGTGAACTTAGCAAGATTGATTTAAACTTTATATGCCTATTTAGTGTTTTTTTCATTTATTTCGCCTAGTTTACGTAGATCGATGTATGTTCAGTTTATGGTAAGTTTTTCACCGTCAGCATTTCCCATCAAGCACTATATTCTACTCGAATCTAGATTTCTCTGTTTTCTCCATTTGCGTGTTGAACGGTTAGGAAATTGCATGTCGTTGTTAAAGTTTTTGGAGCTGAGTTTGTATTGCAAATCTTTAGCCCGTACTTGCTATTTTGGAATCATGGTCCCCGCTGTTTTATTCTCCCTGTCTAGTCTTAATTAGTTAGTCGTTTACTCAATCTAGGAAGTAAAATGTGTCTCTCAGTATTGAAGTCTAATTCTATTACATTCTCTGTGTCCTAGGTCTAGAGGTAGTTAAAATTCTCAACCCTTTTTGCGTGGCAGCAGCCGCTTGTTTCCAGAGTCTCTTAGCACTACTTCACGAATCCATATTCGTGGGATCGACCCCACTTCCCTATAACTAATTTATAGTTTACGGGTTGAGGGATTTATTTTTGAAGGGGAGTCGAGTGTGTCCAACGACAAAAAACACTCTATGTTCTCTTGAGTTCCTGGACCTGGTGATCCGTGGATTTAAGGAGCGTGGTGTCTTGACCAGCACTTGCATTAATTTTCTCTGTGCACACTTGCTTACTCCGAGATCGATAATCACGACCCTTCCCTTCAAATGGCGCCGTTGCCGGGGAAGGATGCGTGCTTTGTGCTAGTGTTTAGAGTCTGTGGTGTAAATAGATTTGATTTATTTTCTTTCTTTTTATTTGTAGTTTATGAGCAGAGGCTCAAGATCTACCCACTGGAGCAACTCATCTGGGTGGAAGCACGGCCAGTTTAATTGGCAGGTTAAGGATACAGTCTCTACTGTGACCACCAGATCAGGGTTCACCACGGGAGATCCGTTTCCGAGTGATTTCACTAGCAACGAATATTGGACGTCGTCAGGACGCGAAGATCCCGAGTCACCACCCGAATCAGAAACAGAGTCGGAAACAGGGGAAACAGAGGAAGTAGTCATGGCGCAAGTGGTAGATCCAGATCCAGAGATAGGGTCGTTGACAGCTCATTTAGATGGAGAGCCGGCCCAAGCCATAGTAATGAACCAGTGCCAGAGGACTATTGAGATCAAGATAAACGTACTCGGCATCTTGTCAACGTTCTCTGGGTGCAGAAATGAGTGTCCGTATGAGTTCTTAAATGAATTCAGTAAGTTGTGTGGTATTCAGAAGAGGCCGAATGAAGCAACAGAGGAGGATTATCGCCTACGGGCAATTTCATTTACCTTGAAGGGGGAAGCTAATACGTGGTTATTGAGGTTGCCCCCGGATTCTATCTGCACATGGAGGGACTTCAAGTTGGAATTCTTAGATTATTTCTTCCCATCTAACAAGACGAATGCACTGAAAAAGGAAATACTAGAGTGTAAGCAGGATTACGATGAATCCTTGAGTCAGTATTGGTCGAGATTTAAGGGATTGTTGGATGCATGCCCGAATCACCGAATGATAGAGGCAGAGACCTACTCTCTGTTTTACGAAGGGGCAACTCCTGAGTCAAAGGATTTATTGAATTCCTCGAGTGGGGGGAATTTCACAAGAAAGAGGGGAAGTGAGGCAAGAGAAATCCTGGGGAAGTTGATTGACGCTAAGAAGGCGTACGATAACCCTAGGAATGCAGTAAGGAGAGGATCGGTGCATGCTGTGAGAGAGCAAGAGGGTGATAAGGTAGAAGCAAGGATTGACAGGCTCGAGAAAGCTCTATTGAACGCGATTGAAAAAGTAAATCCACCAGCTTCACAAGGGAAGGAGAAATCCCCTAGTCCAGGAGATAATCAAATTCAGCAATATTACGGAACCCAGGAAGGAGATTATCAGGCCCAGGTCAATGCAATGGGAAGTTGGAATCCCGATGGGAGCTGGAATCCAGGGAGACAGAGAGATGCGCCCTGGAGAAACCATCCAAATTTCAGATGGACTGACAATGAGCAGAATCAGCCAGCACCACAACAAAGTCAGCAGGTTGCACCTCAGCCCGAGAGACAAGGTAACTGGTCAGGAAGGAATCAAGAGGGGCAGGGCAGCTGGATCAATCGGAACCAATGAGACCACTCGAGCTAGGGAAACAAAACTCAGAACAATCAAGGGAACTCTTTTGTAACACCGCACCAAAGGAATTTTCAGAACAATTACCAGAGTCATGGAAATCAATACAACAACTCTTCAGGAGGTCAAGGAAACGCTCGTCAGAATCAAATGAGTGGGCCGACTCTGAGTATAGGGCCAGGGCCCAGTCAGCCACCAAAGCCACAAAAGAGTATTGATGATATGGTGCACGATCTCGTCAGTTCTCAGCAACATATGCAAAACAACCTGCAATCGAACAATGACGTAGTGCATAAGCTTCAAGATGCTCAACAGGAGCAAAAGGCAGCCATGGATATGCTGGCTAAGCAATTGTCCTAGATAGCCACTTCTTTGAGTGACATGAGGGGAAATGAAGGAAAGATTCCCGCCTCAGTAAGGCCACCGGATAGAGCGAATATAAGTCAGATGACCTTGAGATCCGGGAAGGGATATGATGGGCCAGTGGTAAAAATGAAAGAAGCGACAATCTCCAAGGAAAATAAGAAGGACGAGGATACAACTCCTAGGTATAGGAACTTGGAGGGAGAAAATTCCTTGGTCATGGATGACTTTAAAACAGGAGATTTGGAGAAACCCTTGCCTAAGTCAAATGAACCATTCTTCCTCGATCCAGAGCCGGAGTTGGAGAATGAGGCAGTAAGGGAGGAAAATGGAGAATTCTCAGCTGAAAGCTCTATAGGAGCAGGGAAGCGGCTGAAGCCTTTCCCAAGCCGGGGGAAGCCAAGATGAAGAAGGAGGAGCCGGTGGATTTCATGGATATTTTTGGGAAATTGGAGATTAATCTACCATTCTTACAGGCTTTGAAATTGCCGGTGTTTAGTAAATTCATCAAGGAATTTATAGCTGGGAAGGCTAGACCCAGTGGGAAAATTTTGATAGGAGAGAACGTCTCTGCAGTGATTCAAAAGCGGAGGATGCCTTCGAAATGCAATGATCCAGGTATGTTCACCTTACCCATCTCTATTGGTGATGTAAAAATCGAGCATGCGATGTGCGATTTAGGTGCATCCATAAATGTGTTACCACTGTCTATATACAAGAAGTTAGTAGGGGTAGGCATGGTGGACACGAAGGTTGTGATCCAATTGGCAGATAAGTCATGCATTTGTTCTGAAGGAGTGCTTGAGAATGTGATAGTAAAGGTACATGACTTCTTGTACCCAGCTGATTTCCATGTGATTAGAATGAGTGATAATGAGTCTGCAGAGTCTGGCGGAGTGCTTTTAGGGAGGCCCTTCCTGCGTACCGCTAAGACTATCATTGATGTCTTTGATGGCACCATCTGCCTTGATTATAATGGGGAGAAATATACATTCAACATAGATGAGGCAATGAAAAAACCTCTTGACGTCGAAAATTTGCATGCTATAGATGTTATTAACCCCTTGGTCCAGGAGTATCTTGAGACAGAATTAATGCAGAAACAGATCGAGAATTCCGAGATGAGTCATGCCATTGATAGAGAAGTAGCTAGTTGGTGTCAAGCAATGAACACAGATGAGTTATCAGATGATGAGCTAGCTGAAGCAATTATGGAATTCTGTACGAAACCGGAGCGAGTTGGATCAAGGAAGGCACCTTATGTGGCGAGCATGGACAGTTCTACTGAGTCTAGGAAGGGAATACCAACTGAGTCGATGGATAAAAATCCCTTGCCCCAAGAAAAAGATGTCCCCAAGAAAGAATTGAAGACACTTCCACCCGGTCTTAAGTATGCGTATCTGGAGGAGAATGAAAATTTCCCGGTGATTATTAACAGCAGCTTGACCGAGGGACAAGAAGAGAAATTGCTGAATGTAATCAGGAGAAACAAGAAGGCTATTGGGTGGACACTCTCTGACTTGGTTGGGATCAGTCCAGACCTGTGCATGCATCACATTCTCCTAGAGGAAGGAGCAAAAGCCTGTAGGGACCCACAACGCAAGTTGAATCCGAACATGAGGGAAGAAGTGCTGAAGGAGGTATTGAAGTTGCTATCCCTAGGAATCATATATTCCATACCAGACAGTGAATGGGTTAGTCTAGTACATATGGTACCAAAGAAGTCAGGAATACAGGTGGTTAAGAACGATAAAAACGAGTTGGTCCCCACTCGACTTGTTACTGGGTGGAGGATGTGTATTGACTACCGGAAGCTGAACGAGGCTACTAAGAAGGATCACTTCCCATTACCTTTCATTGACCAGATGTTGGAAAGGTT
Source organism: Salvia splendens (assembly GCF_004379255.2). Lineage (NCBI taxonomy): Eukaryota > Viridiplantae > Streptophyta > Magnoliopsida > Lamiales > Lamiaceae > Salvia > Salvia splendens. Next base: position 32,345,801 of record NC_056046.1, read on the forward strand.
GGCGGGCAAGCAATATTTTTGTTTCCTGGATGGATATAGTGGGTATTTTCAAATCTATGTGGATCCCGAGGATCAGGAGAAGACAACTTTCACGTGTCCCTTTGGAACGTATGCTTATAGAAGGATGCCGTTTGGTCTGTGCAATGCGCCATGCACTTTTCAGTGGTGTATGATGAGTATCTTCTCGGATCTCCTGGAGGATTGCATCGAGATTTTTATGGATGACTTCACTGTGTACGGGAATTCATTTGACTCGTGTTTGGCAAGTTTGGATATAGTGCTGAGGAGGTGTCAGGAGAAGCATTTGGTTTTGAATTTCGAGAAATGTCACTTTATGGTCCCTGAGGGAATTGTCCTAGGGCATGTGGTATCAGAAAGAGGCATACAAGTAGATCAAGCAAAAATTGATGTTATCTCAAAACTGCCTTACCCGACGAATCAGAAAGAGGTGAGAGGATTCCTAGGGCACGCAGGATTTTATAGGAGGTTTATAAAGGATTTCGCAAGGATTGTTCAACCACTCACTCACTTATTGCATAACGATGTGGAGTTTGTTTTCGATGAAGAGTGTAAAAAAGTTTTTCAGTTGTTGAAGGATAGGTTAGTTTCTGCTCCCATTATTAGAGCGCCCGACTGGAATCTACCTTTTGAAATCATGTGTGACGCAAGCGACTATGCCGTGGGAGTGGTGCTTGGTCAAAGAGTTGATGGGAAGAGCTACGCGATTTTTTATGCTTCCAAGACGCTAAATCAAGCCCAGGAGAACTATGACACCACCGAAAAGGAAATGCTGGCGGTGGTATATTCATTTGAGAAATTTCGCCCGTACTTGCTGGGGTCGAGGGTGATCGTTTTCACAGACCACGCAGCTATTAAATACCTACTGGCGAAGAAGGAGTCCAAACCAAGATTAATCCGTTGGGTGTTACTTTTACAAGAATTTGATTGGGAGGTTAAGGATAAGAAGGGAACTGAGAACAAGGTGGCTGACCACCTAAGTCGTATTTTTCAAGGGGAGACCGAGGAAGCAATACAAGATGCATTCCCCGAAGAACATTTGTACTATCTAGGGGAATTTCCTAGACCTATCAATTGGGAAAAGATCATGGTGTTAATAGGTCCAGGAGATTCTGAGAAAGGAAAATGTCATCTAAACGATGAGCCATGGTTCACAGACCTGGCAAATTACTTGGTCACTGGAGAGATGCCCAGTTCGCAGGAAATTTCCCGGGCCCAAAGGATGAAGCTCAAAAGCGAAGCCAAGTATTATTTCTGGGACGACCCGTATTTGTGGAGAATGGGAGCTGACCAAGTGATCCGGAGGTGTATCCCGGAGTGGGAACAGAGGGATGTGCTAAATCATTGTCATGCCCTAGGTTGTGGAGGTCACTTTGGACCTAGGAAGACTGCAAGGAAGGTGTTAGATAGCGGGTTTTACTGGCCTACATTGCATAAAGATGCTTTCGAGTTTTGTCAGAACTGTGAGAGGTGTCAACAGACCGGGGGAATCTCCAGGAGGGACGAAATGCCACAAGTTCCAGTAATTGTGTGTGAGATCTTCGATGTCTGGGGAATGGACTTCATGGGTCCATTTCCGTCTTCATACGGGAACGCATACATACTTGTGGCAGTTGATTATGTTTCAAAGTGGATAGAGGCCAAGGCGACCACATCTTGTGAGGCTAAGGAGGTATCGAGATTCCTTAGAGCTAACATCTTTAACAGGTACGGAGTGCCCAGAGCTATAATATCTGACAATGGGACGCATTTCCGTAACCGGACTATTGAAGCTCTAATGAGAAAGTACGGAGTTCACCGCCGTCTTTCCACACCATACCACCCTCAATCAAATGGGCAAGCAGAGATCTCCAACAGGGAGATAAAGGTGATACTGGAGAAGACGGTTAATCCGTCTAGGAAGGACTGGAGTAAGAGGCTTGGAGATGCACTATGGGCTTACAGGACAACGTACAAGATGCCTATTGGGATGTTACCTTATAGGCTTGTGTTCGGAAAAATGTGTCACTTGCCCGTGGGATTAGACCACCGAGCATATTGGGCGGTCAAGGAGATTAACATGAGACCCGAGTCCTGTGAGGAAGAGAGAAAATTACAGCTGCAGGAGTTGGAGGAATTAAGGCTGGAGTCATATGAATCAGCAATGTGGTACAAAGAGAAAACAAGACTCTGGCATGACAAGAACCTCCGGTTCAAGGAATTGAAAGTAGGTCAAAAAGTTCTCCTATTCCAATCCCGCCTAAAGTTGATGCCTGGTAAGCTGAAGTCCAAATGGATTGGACCATACACTATTGTGAGTCTTCGTGCAAATGGAGCAGTAGAGATCCAGGGAAGTGCTGCAAACTCGATTCCTTTTCTTGTCAACGGTCATCGTGTGAAGGTATTTAGGGATAACTCGGAGATGTGTGTAGTGGACGAAATGCCACTACGCGCACTCCTGATATCGCCTAATCGGTCTGGGAAGTAAGCGTTCTTAGAGATTTCCTAGGTCAAGTATCCAGAAAGTTTTACCATGACCTGACCTAGGGAATCTTGAGAGCACTTGAACATAATTTGTAAATATTTAATTATTTTCTTTAATTCAAGAAAAAAAAACCCAAACAAATTAGAAAAAAAATCTTCCAAAATATTTTCGGAATACCAGACTCCTTAGGAATGATTTTGATACTGTCATACCCGAGACCCGGGGAGTCTGGTGTTTCCATTTTTTTTTAATTTGATGTCTTTTTGAGTGTGACTTTGCAGGAAGTATCTACTGGGGCAGGGAATTGAGGAGTAAAATATTGGAGGGAGTTGGCACCGGTTCGGATTTCAAAAAACACCTTTATAGGGAGGCGTACGGTCGCTAGCGTCATGCCTGCAAAACCGTCCTCTTCCATGCCTATCGGCTAATAACCGTGTGCTGCCTTTTATTTTTCATTACTCACTCTCTCTCTACATTCAAAATTCCCCAAATTTCTCTCTAGGTTTTCTTTCTTTAACCCTAATCAAGAAAATTCCGTCCGAGTTTCTGTGGAAATTTTGCAGAATTCTTCATGGACAACAAACAGAGCACCGGAAGCACTTCAAGATCCACCGATTCTAACGCGGCGGCGTTCATGGCTGACTTACTATAAAAGCTTGGGGGCCCGAAAAAAGCGATGGAGGCGTTTGCCATGTTCGCATCTGCAATGGGGGGGACCGTACCGGCTGTTTCAACATATGCCGTACCACCACCACCAGAAACTTCAGGGGTTTCAACACCCCAACCAGAGTCCATTGCAGAACCCACCACTGCCGTCCCGGAGACAACCGCCGCAGAAAAGCACGAAGAAGAAGCAGATCTGGCGGCAGGGCTGGAATTATTGGCTGTACGTGAACCCAGGTTAGATTTAGTCGCTGAGGGGGAAACCCCTGTTTTAAATGATGAAGTAGTTGGAGTTGCTGAAGGGGTGAACCCTGTGTTTGCTGCTGTGGATTTTGTTGAGAGAGAAACCCTACCTGAATCCGTGGGTGTGGATCTTTCTGCTGTTGCTGATAGTAGTGCTGAGGGAGAAACCCCTGTTTTGGAGGAGTTTGGAGACGGGGAAACCCCTGGTGTGTATGAGACTGTCTTGGAGGGCGATGAAGCCCCGGAAAATGTTACTGAGAGGGAGAGCGATGAGGAGGAGCACCGCCACGCGGTCGAGAGGAAGAGGAAAGGAAAACAGATTGCTCATTCCTCTACCAAGAAAGCAAAAGGGAAGTCCGTTGAACCCTCTCTCCCTCCACCTGCTAAGGTACCGTACGCTGCTGAGTCCGAAAGCCCTGATGGGTCCAGCGACTCCGACGTGGAACAAAAAGAGGAGCTCAACTTCGAGCCGACAGAAATCTGGATCACCAAGGAACTGCTGGACGAGATGAGAAAGTTCACAGACCCAAAACGCACAGCGATATATAAGGAGAAGAGTGTCGTGGGGAAGTATGCTAAATCCAGAAAGATGTACGATTCGGCCGAGCTCAAGGAGATCTCGAGCAACGATGAATTCCGAGCGTATATCGACGCAATCGGTTTTGACTGGTTGCTTAAGCACAGCACCTCCAAAGTTCCAATAGACTTGGCACGGGAATTCTTTTCGACCTTCCGTTTTAAGTCCACCACTGACTTGGATGCCGAGTCTATCAACTTCCGCCTCTTCAATGAAGAGCATGTGATGAGCATCCGTGAGTGGACTCTACAGACGGATTTGCTGACGCGTACAGAGGACGACGAAGGTTTATGGAACAAGAGAATGGTTGGTCCGCCGAAGTTCACGCCAGGTTTCAAGACACAGAGTGCATGGGAGTTTGTGACTCATCCTAGGGTGGGTCAGTTTAAGACCAGCTTTTCGAAAGGCCACCATATCGAGAACAGGATCCTGAGGTTTGCCCAGACATTCATTAGCTACAATCTGATGGGCACCGCCAACAACGCCTTGACAACCCCCGACTTGTACTTTACTTGGTGTATGGCAACGGGAGTGCGTGTCCACTTGGGCTACTGGTTAGCCCAAGCTTGCCACCAAGTAACGGCCAACCCTTCCAGGCACCTATACACATGCCATCTTCTAGGGGCTTATTTGCAGCGCAATGTGATCATGAGGATCCACAAGTCTTGCCGGGAAGTGAAGATGTGTCTACCCCCGGAGGTCTTCAACATGGATTACTTCTTCAACAAGGGGCTGCTAATCACGCAGGGGAAGGAGGTCTGTTTTTACGAAGTTGGCAAGTCAGATGTGCAGGTGAAACTGGAAGCAGTGAGTATGGAAGCAGGTAGCGGGATTGACGTGGAAGAAATGAGAACGAAGGTCGGATGGATGAGATCCGAAATTAAAATGGTGAGAAAAGAGATCGTGGCCCTACGGGGTAAAGGAAATGACAGTGTTGAGATTGAGAGAGTGCGGAAGGAGATCGTCGGGATAAGAACGGAGGTAGAAGAGATAAAAAGAGAGATCGGGAGGAGCAGAGAGGAGGTCGTGGCCTTAAAAGGGCGCATCACTGACCTGGTGGCAGCGTCGTCGAGGCACTCTGATAGGATGGGAGAGGCCACCTCATTAATGATGACAATGATGAAGTGGTTGCGCGAGAAATTCCCGGACGCACCAAAGTCACTTCCTGGACATAGTGGCGGATCCAAGGCGCCAGGTCCAGGAAATCTATATATCCAGAAGCCGCCACAAGCCACCAAGCCTCTAACCACCCCGCCTTCTACTGGACCCGTGATCTTGAAGAAGACCGTACCCAGACAGACAGAAGAGATGACAGAGAGGCCGGAGTCGCCGGCAAGAAAGAAAGCTAAAGTGACCCAGCAGGCCGTGCCGCCCAAGTCTGGCTCCCGAGAGGGCCGGACCCCGAATTGATTTCCCCCAACCCAAATAACTTTTACTTTCTTTTTATTTATTTTTATTGCTTTCTGTTTATGATTATCTGTGCCAGCATGCTTCGTTCTGTATATATGTATTACACCTTCCCACACTTAGCCCAATCTTTGGTCTAAGTGTGAGAAGGGGTTGTGCTGTTTTTGCATGTTCGGTTTTGGTTGTTGAGATTTCTCCCACTTAGCCCGGTGTACGGTCTAAGTGTGAGAAGTTTGTTTTGGTTTTAGCATGTTGTTTGTTTGTTTTATGGTCTGTTTTGTGTTGTTTATACTTCCCTATTTCCCCCCTTCATTAGGATAGCTTGGGGACAAGCTTGAGTGAAGTGGGAGGGGGAGGGAATAGGTGGAGTATTTGTTTTGTTTTTTTTTTCTTTTTCTGTGAATGAGAGTCTTAGAGTCTTCCGTTTTTTTTATATTTTGTGTGTTGCGTGTTGCATGAGCTAGTGGATACAATAAGGAAAAAATTCCCTTAGTAAGAGCAATTGAAGAAAGGATGCACGTCAACTTTGATGTATTTTTCCTTAATAAACTAAAAGCGGTCTGAATGAAGTAAGGACGATGGAAAATGCCTTAGATAACCTAGCCGTGTAGCCCTACTATAAAAGTGAGTTACAAGCCTAAACGCTTTGAGCTAACATGTGAAAAATGGGCAACCACTTGATGCTTAGGGAGTAGAGTATAAAGGAGAAAAAATGGGTTATGGAGGTATAAGCTGGACGAAATCCAGGAACTGGTGGTATAAGCTGGACGAAGTCCAGAAAAAAGAGATATAAGATGGACGAAGTCCAGAGGAGAAATAAAATAAAATTCGGAGGTATAAGCTGGACGAAGTCCAGGGAAAAAGAGAAAAAAAATAAAAAAAATTTAATTACCTAGGGGCAGGAAGTAAAAATTACCTGACCAAGGAATAAAAAAAAGGGGGATGATAGAAAGGAGAAACTCTCATAACCCAACGCATCAGTGGTGTAACTTTAACTTTGGAGCGTTTTGATCCTAACATCCCTGGTGAGGAATGAGTGATAGAGCGAACCTAACCGCTAGGAAATCCATAGGCTTCTTGACAAACTGACAGACCGTTTAGGTCGACGAAGGAAGAAAGAGGATTTGAAGACTGTAGACGATCAGAGAGAACTTAAGCTTGTGGGGACAGTCGCCTAAAAGTTGAAACTAGTGCATGCTTATTTGTTGTGTTTTGTGTTCTTTATGTGTTATTTTCTTTTCTGAGTCTGTAGTTGTCTAGGTTTAGGAGTCTGTTTTGTGTTAGTGTCTTGTTTGTAGAGTCGTTCTTGGGAACCGTGCATTGAAATTCGCCTTATTTCTTTTTCTTGTCTTTCATACTTGAGGACAAGCATGGTTTAAGTGTGAGCAGTTTGATAAGGCTAATTTCATGCATAGGTCTAGGGTTTTAATTCGTGAAATTTCTGGGTCTAACGCACGTTTTATGCCAGGTGTGTGAAGATTTTCGCCAGGTCCGGGAAAGGAGGAGGACAGTTGCGTGGAGCTAGGAAATAGGCGAATGAGTGGACATTATGCGGAAAATTGCTTGACGGAGGAAGCCTCGGAGTTGAAGGGTAACACCGCCCTTCTGTGGGGTGAAGAAACAATTTAAGTTTCCGGCATTCCAATCTCTATATTCTGCTCGAATCTAGATATATGCTCTGTTTTCTCCATTTGCGTGTTTGAACTGGTTAGGAAATTGCATGTCGTTGTTAGTTGGAGCATGAGTTTGTTACTTGCAGCTTTAGCCGTACTTGCTATATTTGGAATCATGGTCCCCACTGTTTTATTCTCCCTGTCTAGTCTTAATTAGTTAGTCGTTTACTCAATCTAGGAAGTAAAATGTGTCTCTCAGTATTGAAGTCTGATTCTATTACATTCTCTGTGTCCTAGGTCTAGAGGTAGTTAAAATTCTCAACCCTTTTTGCGTGGCAGCAGCCGCTTGTTTCCAGAGTCTCTTAGCACTACTTCACGAATCCATATTCGTGGGATCGACCCCACTTCCCTATACTAATTTATAGTTTACGGGTTGAGGGATTTATTTTTGAAGGGGAGTCGAGTGTGTTCAACGACAAAAACACTCTATGTTCTCTTGAGTTCCTGGACCTGGTGATCCAGTGGATTTAAGGAGCGTGGTGTCTTGACCAAGCACTTGCATTAATTTTCTCTGTGCACACTTGCTTACTCCGAGATCGATAATCACGACCCTTCCCTTCAATTGGGTTTAGTCACTTTTTCGCCAAATATTCCTCACCTACCAAAGAGCCTACATTACAACCAAAAATAAAGACCTTTCGGACTTTTGATGCTTAATAAGATCTAGTAGCGGAGGGATTAGACTTTGAGCAAGCCTATGGTATACTTTGCATGATGCATGATTTGAGCAAATGAAAACATAGATTGAAGGGAAGACAATGAATACATAAGAACTAAAGCAAATAAAACCCGGAGGTTGAATCCTTGTAGCCTTAATGATCTTCTTGAATCCTTCTCCAAGCCCTTGCACAATTAAGCACTCTTAACTTTTGAACCTTGGATGAAAGATGAAAGATTAGGGTTGGAGGAGGAGCCTTGAGGGCTCCCCAATTTTGGAGGCTATGAGTTGGTGAATATTATGAATGAGGTTATGGGGTATATATAGGCTTGAAAAAGGTTTAAACATGGTGAAAGGTGTCCTCCAAGCAATAGGAAATATGTAATTTTCGTGCCCCATAGTAGAAGGAAAAGATTTGGCTTAACAAGGCAAAAGGTTCTTTCCTTCCTTAAATTTCCGCCTAAGTATGGCAGCATTGCGCGACTTTGCTAGAAAGGCCATAACTTTCTCCACAGAACTCCGATTGAAGTGATCTTGGTACCATCTTGAAACTCTTTTCAAGATGAAGAGAATGGTTTATAGAACGCTCTGATCAGACTTCAGGAACGCCGGAAAATCGAGTTTGAAGTGACGCTGTCGCGAGTGAATAGGTCCAGCGGCCACGGGAAAGAGTCAGACCTCTCTGGAGTGCTTGCAGCGACCGCTGCGTTGAGTGCAGCGGCCCGCTGGGCGTCCCTTCAATTCCAGCTTCCGGAAATTCACCTTTTTATGCCCTTTTTCTGCTCTATTTTGCACATTTCACACAAAACACTTCAAAATACCAAAATATATAAAATATACAAAATATGGACATGTAATGCAACTTTGACACTCAAAACGGACCAAATAATGACCTTAAAATAGTGCAAAATCCGAGCGTATCAACTCCCCCAAACTTACATTTTTGTTTGTCCTCGAACAAAACAATAAAGACATGAGAATAGACGCACGGAATGCACAAGGACTAGACGTCATAATTGCCTCAAATTTTGGAAAAGATAGATTAAACATGTATTAACGCAATCAAATCAAGTAGGGTTTATTAGTGCACTTTCATTACTAGCTCGTGGAACACCTTGAATTCAAGCACTCACATGTGGCAAACTTCCAAAGATGGGAAGTGTTCTCTCACACTCAAAGTGTATAAGGTAAAGTATTTAAAAGCACTCAAATCATGCATCATGCAAAGTATACCATAGGCTTGCTCAAAGTCTAATCCCTCCGCTACTAGATCTTATTAAGCATCAAAAGTCCGAAAGGTCTTTATTTTTGGTTGTAATGTAGGCTCTTTGGTAGGTGAGGAATATTTGGCGAAAAAGTGACTAAACCCAATTGAAGGGAAGGGTCGTGATTATCGATCTCGGAGTAAGCAAGTGTGCACAGAGAAAATTAATGCAAGTGCTTGGTCAAGACACCACGCTCCTTAAATCCACTGGATCACCAGGTCCAGGAACTCAAGAGAACATAGAGTGTTTTTGTCGTTGAACACACTCGACTCCCCTTCAAAAATAAATCCCTCAACCCGTAAACTATAAATTAGTATAGGGAAGTGGGGTCGATCCCACGAATATGGATTCGTGAAGTAGTGCTAAGAGACTCTGGAAACAAGCGGCTGCTGCCACGCAAAAAGGGTTGAGAATTTTAACTACCTCTAGACCTAGGACACAGAGAATGTAATAGAATCAGACTTCAATACTGAGAGACACATTTTACTTCCTAGATCGAGTAAACGACTAACTAATTAAGACTAGACAGGGAGAATAAAACAGTGAGGACCATGATTCCAAATATAGCAAGTACGGCTAAAGCTGCAAGTAACAAACTCATGCTCCAACTAACAACGACATGCAATTTCCTAACCAGTTCAAACACGCAAATGGAGAAAACAGAGCATATATCTAGATTCGAGCAGAATATAGAGATTGGAATGCCGGAAACTTAAATTGTTTCTTCACCCCACAGAAGGGCGGTGTTACCCTTCAACTCCGAGGCTTCCTCCGTCAAGCAATTTTCCGCATAATGTCCACTCATTCGCCTATTTCCTAGCTCCACGCAACTGTCCTCCTCCTTTCCCGGACCTGGCAAAAATCTTCACACACCTGGCATAAAACGTGCGTTAGACCCAGAAATTTCACGAATTAAAACCCTAGACCTATGCATGAATTAGCCTTATCAAACTGCTCACACTTAAACCATGCTTGTACTCAAGTATGAAAGACAAGAAAAAGAAATAAGGCGAATTTTAATGCACGGTTCCCAAGAACGACTCTACAAACAAGACACTAACACAAAACAGACTCCTAAACCTAGACAACTACAGACTCAGAAAAGAAAATAACACATAAAGAACACAAAACACAACAAATAAGCATGCACTAGTTTCAACTTTTAGGCGACTGTCCCCACAAGCTTAAGTTCTCTCTGATCGTCTACAGTCTTCAAATCCTCCTTCTTCCTTCGTCGACCTAAACGGTCCGTCAGTTTGTCAAGAAGCCTATGGATTTCCTAGCGGTTAGGTTCGCTCTATCACTCATTCCTCACCAGGGATGTTAGGATCAAAACGCTCCAAAGTTAAAGTTACACCACTGATGCGTTGGGTTATGAGAGTTTCTCCTTTCTATCATCCCCCTTTTTTTTATTCCTTGGTCAGGTAATTTTTACTTCCTGCCCCTAGGTAATTAAATTTTTTTTATTTTTTTTCCCTTTTCCCCTGGACTTCGTCCAGCTTATACCTCCGAATTTTATTTTATTTCTCCTCTGGACTTCGTCCATCTTATATCTCTTTTTTCTGGACTTCGTCCAAATTATACCACCAGTTCCTGGATTTCGTCCAGCTTATACCTCCATAACCCATTTTTTCTCCTTTATTCTCTACTCCCTAAGCATCAAGTGGTTGCCCATTTTTCACATGTTAGCTCAAAGCGTTTAGGCTTGTAACTCACTTTTATAGTAGGTGTCACGACCGCACTTCCTAAGGATAGGAGGCACGGGAAATCGTGACTCGTGGGGGATTTAAGAAGCGGGGAAGAAGGGGGAAAACAATTCAAGGCAATACAACTTAACAATCAAAGAGGAAATTCCATTTAAATCAATCAACGTTTCAAACCCCAAGTCTCATAATGAAAGATAACAGAGTTCAACAATAACGGAAATAACAGAGTTTCTTAAGACATTGAATAGCGGAAGCAATTTGAGAGTGTAGTTACTACTACGTATGAAGACGTAATAGTAACCGGACCAATTCTTGATAACATCACTCAACATCCTCCGCCTTCCGACCTCGCTCAACCTGCACATAGGGAAAACATATGCAGGGGCTGAGTACTTGAGGCACCCAGTGAACTCATGCCCGAAATACATTTATCATTTAAGTTATGTCAAGCCATCATCGTGTGAATCCCGGGTTTTTCTTTAAAAGAGACCGAGAAGCACATAAATCCATTTCCATAAAATAGTGTCCGCGCGGACTAACATCATCCTCCATCATATACCATATCTGAACCATCATGTGAAACGAGAATGTGGCCACAAACTCGATCACTGGACCGGCCGACCTAGGGGACGGCTCACGATCCCCATCAGTGCACTAGTCTAAGTAGGGCGTAAACCCTAGTTAGACCCGAATTGGTTAACCATCAAAGTCTAGTAGAGTATTATTCTAGTAGACAATCAGATAGGCAGTTTCAAAACATAAACACGGCATGACATACTTATAAAATCATCCTTATAACACCATAAACATATCATTTCGGAAAGTAAACATTAAAGAATAAAGCCCACCTCAAAAGCTTAGGTTTTTCCGTAAATTCCTCGTTCCGACTTTTAGCGTGCGTGCAAACCACCTTTTCGCAAAATACATAAAATTCATATCAAAATTCGGTAACGACGATAATTAGAATGCATGCAATCTAATTAAATTCTTTTAAATTCTCTTTCTCGATTTCCGTGCATTTTCGGTTATTCGGCGGCCGCCCAAGGCGTCGCGTGCGACGCCGGTCGGCCGCTTACGCTCGTTCTTTCCTTCGTTGGCTCCTCGTATTTTTTTCCATAACGTCGAAAATAATTTCTAAAAATTATTTAAGCGCTTACTTAAATTTTTCTTAATTATTCACCGTTGGAAAAAGTATTAATTCATACTTAGGTAAATTATTTATTCCTTAAAAAAAAACTTCCGGGAATTAATTAAATATTTTTCCCCGATTGAATTTTAAATCTCCGGCCCATAAGATTAAGCTTAGCCCACCTTATTCCTCCAAAAATTTAATTAGGAAGCCCCAACAAATTAAAAGTGAGCCCATCAATTTAATTAGTCTTCCAATTAATCAATAAAAGGCCCATCAAACAAACTAATTAATCAAGGCCCAATCTTTAAAAAAAACACATGGCCCAAAAGATTAATTCCCTCTCTATCATCTTCCTCTCTCTTCCCTCTCTCTCTTCCTTCTTTCTCTTCCCTCTCTCTATCCCCGTCTCTCTTTCTCGGCCGGCTGCACTCACCGCAGAGCCAATTCCGCTCGTCGCCGGGAGAGCTGCTGCCTCCGGATGACACTGCTGCCGCCGGGAGCTGCTGCCGTCGCCGAGGGTGCTGCTGTCGTCGCCGAGGGTGCTGCTTTCGTCGCCGCTCATCGTCGGGAGGCTGCTGCCGCGGATGAGGGTGCACGGCGCCGCTGCCGTGCGGCTGGAGCTGCTGTCTCGCCGTCGCGCCACTGCCGCCGCTGCCTCCCGTCGCAATTTGAGGTGCCTGCCGTCGGGAAGACGTCAAACGGCTGTCCGCCGCTGCCCGTCGCCGGCGGCGGCTTCTCCTCTTCCGAAACGACTCCGAAACGTCCCGTAACACACGTTATGTTTATAAAGTTACGTTCTTTCTTAGTTTCGATTACGCGCGGCGATCGTTTGGTTGATTCTTACGGATTATTCATAGCTTGGTTATGGAAGAAAAAAAAATCAAGGCTATATGCATGCAAAGTTTAAAACAACACATGCTTTATGCTAGGAGAGGATTATACCTCCAAGAATGGTTGACAATGGTGGAAGAAAACACAAGATGGATGGCTTCAAAGCTTCCTCCTTCTCCTCGGCACTCTCTCGTCTCTTCTCCCTCCCTCTCTCTTTTCTTTTTTTTTTCTTTTGCTAAGTGTGAATAATGAGAGGAGTTGGAGGGGAGGTTATGGAATGTGTAGTGGTGACTCTTGGGATGGTGAAGTAATGGTGGAAGGTGGAAGGTGGAAGGTGTTGGAAGTGGAGAGTCTCCTCCATGTGAAAAGGCCGTCGGCCATGAAGAAAGAAAGAAGAAGAAAAAGAAAGAAAAAGGAAAAGAAAAGGAAAAAGACTTGGGCTTGATCCACTAAAATTAAAATCCACTTGGGCTTCCATGATTTAATTTCCATTGGGCTAAAGAAATAAATAAGTTGCAAGCCCAAGTAAAAAAAACTACTATTTGATGGATTTAAAGAGTAATTAGAATTCAAGTTATTTTATATTTTTGATTGGACTTCAAATTTATTTTGGAAAGTCCAAAATAAATTCATACGTTATAATTTTTGTATTTTCCTTCATTAATTAAAATTCACGGGTCTTTAATCAAATTGTGTTATCTCGTTCTTCATAACAAAAAAATAAAGTACGGAGAAATCGTACATAAATTATATTTGGTGTTGTTCCAAATATAATATTCATTCAATCGATCCTCGATTTATGCGCGTCGTTGTCCATTAAAACATATATTTCCCTTTCCATTCAATTCATTCGCTTTGCTAATGAATAGCAATTTCATCGTCGATCTTTCAACGAGGCCTTTAAACGTGCCTCCCATCGATCACAATTAAAAACATCAAAACATTCCTTTTCACATCAAACACACAAACCATAATTTTTCCCATATCACATTTATCGAGGAGCATAACATTCGAAATAATTATCAATTATTTCATTACATGAAATTAACTTCTTATTTAAGGTACGGGTGTTACATTCTACCCACCTTAACAGAAATTTCATCCTGAAATTTACTCATTCCTAACGAAAAAGCTCTGGGTATTTCTCTTTCATTTTATCCTCGAGTTCCCAAGTAGCCTCCTCGTGGCCATGGTGTTTCCATAGTACTTTCACGGACGCGATCGATTTATTCCTCAACTCTTGCACTTTCCTATCCAGAATAGCTTCGGGTTTCTCCTCGTAACTCAAGTCAGGATTCAAAATCATTTCCTCTTGATGAACCACGTGTTTGGGATCGAACACGTATTTTCGTAATTGTGACACATGGAAAACATTGTGCCCAGTCCCAAAACTTGGTGGTAGTGCCAACCTATATGCTACGGGTCCCACCTTCTCAAGGATTTCATAAGGCCCTGCGTATCGTGGCTTCAACTTCCCTTTTACACCGAATCTCGTTATTCCCTTCGACGGAGATACCTTCAAGAACACCTTATCTCCCGTGTTGAACTGTAATTCTGTACGCCGGACATCAGCATACGACTTCTGTCGGTCTTGTGCCTCTTTTATTCTTTGTCGAATTTGTCGCACGATCTCAATCATCTCTTCGACCGAATCTGGTCCGAGTATTCTTCTTTCACCAACCTCATCCCAGTAGAGTGGCGATCTACACTTCCTCCCATACAATGCTTCATATGGGGCCATATTTATTGTCGCCTGGAAACTGTTGTTGTAAGCGAACTCGATCAACGGCAATACAACTTCCCAATTTTTCCTCTGTCAAGAACCACGGCTCTCAACATGTCCTCGAGAGTTTGAATCGTTCTCTTGGACTGTCCATCGGTTTGTGGGTGGAAAGCAGTACTGAAATTCAGTCGTGTACCCAGTTCTCGTTGTAGAGTCATCCAAAACCTTGAAGTAAACCTTGTATCTCTGTCTGACGTGATTGTTACTGGCACTCCATGCAATCGAATGATTTCCTTCACATAGATCCGGGCAAGTTTGTCGGACCCATGAGTTATAGGGATAGGTATAAAATGCGAACTCTTGGTGAGGCGATCTATGATTACCCAAATGGCTGTATTCCCTTGTCGGGTCTTTGGTAAACCTGTCACAAAATCCATAGCGATATGTTCCCACTTCCACTCCGGAATCTCCAATGGTTGCAACTTCCCATAGGGTCGTTGATGTAAAGCTTTTACTTGTTGACATGCCAAACATCTTTCCACAAACAAAGCTATGTCCCTCTTCATTCCATCCCACCAGAATGATCCCTTCAAGTCCTGGTACATCTTTGTACTTCCAGGATGAGCGGTGTATGGAGTCTCGTGTGCCTCGGTCAAGATTTCATTTCGGAGTCCATCGTCACTAGGCACACACAGTCTCCCCTCGTAGGTAAGAGCATTATCAGCTTCTTCTCTAAACTTTTCTTGTTCGCCCTTCCTCACCCTCAGTCGAATTTTCTCCAGATTTTCATCATTCCGCTGCCCTTCTATTATCCTTGTCCGTAGATCGGATGCAATTACCAAGGTGGCAATCTTTCCCTTCACAGTTTCCGGAGCTCTCACTACCTCCAGTCGCATCTTGCTAAAATCGCGAATCAACTCCGCTTCCAGAGTGAGAAAAGTAGCCAACTGCGGTTGAGCTTTCCGGCTCAAGGCATCCGCCACCACGTTTGCTTTGCCTGGGTGATAGTTAATGCCACAGTCATAATCCTTGACTAGTTCGAGCCATCTGCGTTGCCTCATATTCAAGTCTTTCTGTTCAAAGAAGTATTTCAGGTTCTTGTGATCAGTAAAAATTTCACACCGAACTCCATAGAGATGGTGCCTCCAGATCTTCAATGCGTGCACAACAGCCGCTAGTTCTAAGTCATGAGTGGGGTAGTTCAACTCGTGTGGCCTCAACTGCCGCGAAGCATAGGCAATCACCTTACCATTCTGCATCAAAACACACCCCAATCCAACCTTCGATGCATCGGTGTAAACCACATAGTTTACCCCTGGTTCCGGCACGGCTAGAATAGGTGCGGTGGTCAACTTTTCCTTCAACAATTGGAAGCTGGCCTCACACTCCGGCGTCCAATTGACCTTGGTCCCCTTCTTTAGTTGTTGAGTCATTGGCCGTGCGATTTTCGAAAATCCTTCTATAAATCTCCGGTAGTATCCTGCCAGTCCAAGGAAACTCCGAATCTCGTTTGGGGTCTTTGGCGCCTTCCACTGTTGTACGGCCTCAACCTTTGTAGGGTCAACTCGAATCCCTTCGGCCGTCACAATATGCCCCAGAAAATTCACTTCCTTTAGCCAGAAGTCACACTTACTGAACTTGGCGTACAACTTCTCCGTTCGTAGTGTTTCCAACGTGATCCTTAGGTGCTCTTCATGTTCTTTTTCATCCTTCGAGTAAACCAGCACATCATCTATGAATACCAGAACAAACTTGTCCAAGTATGAATGGAATACTCGATTCATTAAATCCATAAATACCGCCGGTGCATTCGTCAGTCCAAACGGCATTACTATGAACTCATAATGCCCATACCTCGTTCGAAATGCTGTTTTGGGTATGTCCTCCCTTCGTACCCTCAACTGGTGATATCCCGACCTTAAATCCATTTTCGAAAATACTCCTGCTCCCCTGAGTTGGTCGAACAAGTCATCAATTCTCGGCAGAGGATACTTGTTCTTGAGAGTCAACTTGTTCAATTCCCGGTAGTCTATGCACATCCTCAGTGTCCCGTCTTTCTTTTTCACAAATAGTACCGGCGCTCCCCACGGCGACACACTCGGTCGGATAAAACCCAAGTCCAGCAGTTCTTGTAGCTGGATTTTGAGTTCTTCCAACTCCTTCGGCGCCATCCTATAGGGTGTTTTCGACACTGGTGCGGCTCCTGGTTCCAGATCGATAGTAAACTCTAACTGTCGGTCAGGCGGAGGGCCTAGCAAAGGATCGGGAAATATGTCGGGAAAGTCACGTACTACTGCCACATCTTCAACTTTCTTCTCTTTCTTGTCATGTCCTTGCAGATACACAAGATAGGCCGGACGCCCCTTTCTAATCAGCGTAGATGCTTG
Source organism: Salvia splendens (assembly GCF_004379255.2). Lineage (NCBI taxonomy): Eukaryota > Viridiplantae > Streptophyta > Magnoliopsida > Lamiales > Lamiaceae > Salvia > Salvia splendens. The sequence goes on from NC_056046.1 coordinate 32,362,548, forward strand.
AAGTGCCGATATCACACAAGTTTGCTGATTCATCGAAATTCCGTGGAAGGTAGAGGGCTCCTTCCCCGGGGTTTGTAACGAGATTTGTCTCTCTTGGCATCGGATAGTGGCATAGTTTTCAGCTAGCCAGTCCATCCCCAGGATAATGTCGATGTTATCCATCGGCATAGCATGCAAGTTGTGAGCCGTTAAACTAAGTTCTCCCACCGTGAGTTCTATGTTCGAACAAGACTGTGAAATTTCTATAAGGCCTCCTACTGGTGAGTTCACGTTCATCTTATGTTCCAGTTCATCAACAGGCAGTCTTAAAGCATTCACGCAAGAGTGCGACGCACCCGTATCAAACAGAACAGCAACAGGCATGTCAAGTAGTGTTCCCATACCTGCCAGATTATCTTGTTTTGGCTCTCCCTGTGGGGCTTTAGCTTGCTTGCGTCCCAAGGCATAGGCCCTAGCTTGAGTTGGGTATGGTTGGCGACGCTGCTGCTGCTGCTGAGGTGGTGTAGGATTCCCTCGAGGTCCGTTCGGTGTTCCCCCGCCTCCAATGTTGTTGTTGCTCGGGCACTCCTTGGCGAAGTGTCCCATTCCCCCACACTTATAGCATATGTTGGTCCCGACTCTGCACTCTCCCATGTGGTTCTTCTGACATTTGGCACATGGAGGTGCTCTCTGACGGAAATCTCCATTTTGGAATGGAGCAGCCTGCTTTCCTTTTCCCTGGGAAGAGTTTGGGGTACCCTGGAACCTCTTGTTGTCAAAGGGTGCGCGGTTCCCGTCCCATTTCCTCTTATCCCGGAAATTCTGCTGTGGGGTCGGCGGTGTTGGAGTAGTGGGTGTGACTGTCCTTTCCCGTGGCATCGCTTCCTCCACGTTCAATGCACGAGACAATGACTCGGCATACGAGAGTCTGCCACGGCATGCCAAAGCCATCCTGATTTCGTGCCTCAGACCGGCACAAAACTTCTCCGCCATCTTCTCGTCTGTGTTTACCTGTTCGGGTGCATATCGAGACATGTCACATAGGGCACGGTCATATTCTGTCACAGTCATCCGCCCCTGTTTTAAGTTGTAGAACTCGGCCTCCTTTGCCTTACGGTAGCTCCTTGGAATGTATTTGTCATACAGTTCCTCCTTAAAGTCTTCCCACGTCAGGGTGTCCAATTGCTCTTGCGTCATTGTACGCTGCTTAGTCTCCCACCAAAACTCTGCGGACCCGGTGAGCTGATAGGTCACGCACGATAGGCGCTCCTGGTCGGTGCACCTTAAGAACTTAAAGATGCGTTCTATGGCCCGAATCCAGGTCTCGGCCTTGGTTGGATCTCCCATTCCGTCAAACACGGGAGGACGTTCCTTTCGGAACTCCTTCTCGATGTTCCGTTCCGGCTGTGGCGGTGGTGGAGGTGGTGGTGGTGGTTGTGATTGTCCTTCAGGACCCACACTGCTCTGGGTCTCGTTGCTTGCCTCATTCTCGTGGTGAACGGCTGCACGTCGGGGAGGCATTCTGTTCAACACATACGTTAGTATAACATCCAACTTTACCATCACCACTCCACATAACCTTTCCAAAGCGATAACACAACTTTCCATACACAACGTGGTAAAACGAACACAACGATAAAACAACGGAAAACTTTATTAACTCAAACCAACAAGTACGTGTTTCCACAAGGTCTTTGAAGCAGGGAAGGAAAAACAAACGTCAAAAGAAACTGTTACATAGTTCGTCAAAACAAAACATTCAAAAGCTAATAAACATCGAAAGAAACACTACTCCTCGGGAGCTCTCTCATAATTCGCCCCTTCCTCGCTGTCAATCCCAACCTCTCTCGCAAGGGGCTCTTCTTCGGCGTCTTTCTCGTCTTCCATGGGATCCTCCTCGTCTTCAAGAGGTTCCTCTTCATCTTCGAGAGGATCTTCCTCCTCTTCCTCGTCGTTCTCCCGGACATAAGTAGCCACGTCGATATGCTTATCGACTACAAGAACTTCCGTCGCGGGAGGTGCGGAGGTGCGCATCCCAAGCCTCCTCCTCTTGGGGAAGTTTGGTTGCGGAGTCTCACTCTCGTACCGACCCCCGCTGTAGAGGCTGCGACTCGATGAGGATGCCTCCTTCCTAGGAGGAGCATAGGGTGGCGGTCCATCACGAGCATCAACCAGTGCTTCCAAGAGAACCTTCACAAAACCATGCATGTCCCCTTGCATGCTGTAGTCGGGAAGCTTATGCCAGACGTATGACCGTGAAGCCTCGTCGGCCCACCTATTCCAAGGTGCCGGTAGTCCATCAATCAATCTCTTGATTCCCTCATAGTGCCTCACTCCACAGCCATGAGCATCCCGCCATAAAGTCAAGTAATCTGTGACATAAGATATCAAAGGGGTCCTCTCGTCCCTCTCGAACTCACGATACATTTCCACCGCCCGCAATCCATTTTTGACGTACCTTCCCCTTAGCGGTGCGTGGATCATGATCGCCATCTACATAAAAGTGAGTCCCCTTAGCAACCAGTCGTAGAAAAGAGTAAAGCAAGGTAGAGAAAGATAGAACGCATAAAGAACGTCATACGTACTACCGTGCATATACCTGTCGATTTCTATAAGAAAAAGTCGTAACAATATTTTTTTTTTTTTTTCTTTTCTCTAAGGATAGATGTTTCGTATTTTATAAACGTGGTACTTTTGCAATTTCGTCTATCCTTCCATCTATCACAATCGCGTTTCACAAGGTTATCCTTGTCTCGTCATTTCATCGTCCTTTGGAATTCGCGCCCTTTCGCACCCCATTCATTCTATCACTTCTATTATGCTTCGTTTCAACTTTTGCCCTCTTTCGTGTTGAGCGCGGTGAGACGGAGTGTTGAGTGTTAAGTGAATACTCTTTTAGTCTAGCGAAACGAGTCTAGACTAGATGGAATAAATGACTCTCGGTCCAGAGCGGAAGGAAAAATTGCTCTGATACCATTCTGTCACGACCGCACTTCCTAAGGATAGGAGGCACGGGAAATCGTGACTCGTGGGGGATTTAAGAAGCGGGGAAGAAGGGGGAAAACAATTCAAGGCAATACAACTTAACAATCAAAGAGGAAATTCCATTTAAATCAATCAACGTTTCAAACCCCAAGTCTCATAATGAAAGATAACAGAGTTCAACAATAACGGAAATAACAGAGTTTCTTAAGACATTGAATAGCGGAAGCAATTTGAGAGTGTAGTTACTACTACGTATGAAGACGTAATTGTAACCGGACCAATTCTTGATAACATCACTCAACATCCTCCGCCTTCCGACCTCGCTCAACCTGCACATAGGGAAAACATATGCAGGGGCTGAGTACTTGATGCACCCAGTGAACTCATGCCCGAAATACATTTATCATTTAAGTTATGTCAAGCCATCATCGTGTGAATCCCGGGTTTTTCTTTAAAAGAGACCGAGAAGCACATAAATCCATTTCCATAAAATAGTGTCCGCGCGGACTAACATCATCCTCCATCATATACCATATCTGAACCATCATGTGAAACGAGAATGTGGCCACAAACTCGATCACTGGACCGGCCGACCTAGGGGACGGCTCACGATCCCCATCAGTGCACTAGTCTAAGTAGGGCGTAAACCCTAGTTAGACCCGAATTCGTTAACCATCAAAGTCTAGTAGAGTATTATTCTAGTAGACAATCAGATAGGCAGTTTCAAAACATAAACACGGCATGACATACTTATAAAATCATCCTTATAACACCATAAACATATCATTTCGGAAAGTAAACATTAAAGAATAAAGCCCACCTCAAAAGCTTAGGTTTTTCCGTAAATTCCTCGTTCCGACTTTTGGGATGGTGTAGTGGTGAATAATGAGAGGAGTTGGAGGGGAGGTTATGGAATGTGTAGTGGTGACTCTTGGGATGGTGAAGTAATGGTGGAAGGTGGAAGGTGGAAGGTGTTGGAAGTGGAGAGTCTCCTCCATGTGAAAAGGCCGTCGGCCATGAAGAAAGAAAGAAGAAGAAAAAGAAAGAAAAAGGAAAAGAAAAGGAAAAAGACTTGGGCTTGGTCCACTAAAATTAAAATCCACTTGGGTTTCCATGATTTAATTTCCATTGGGCTAAAGAAATAAATAAGTTGCAAGCCCAAGTAAAAAAAACTACTATTTGATGGATTTAAAGAGTAATTAGAATTCAAGTTATTTTATATTTTTGATTGGACTTCAAATTTATTTTGGAAAGTCCAAAATAAATTCATACGTTATAATTTTTGTATTTTCCTTCATTAATTAAAATTCACGGGTCTTTAATCAAATTGTGTTATCTCGTTCTTCATAACAAAAAAATAAAGTACGGAGAAATCGTACATAAATTATATTTGGTGTTGTTCCAAATATAATATTCATTCAATCGATCCTCGATTTATGCGCGTCGTTGTCCATTAAAACATGTATTTCCCTTTCCATTCAATTCATTCGCTTTGCTAATGAATAGCAATTTCATCGTCGATCTTTCAACGAGGCCTTTAAACGTGCCTCCCATCGATCACAATTAAAAACATCAAAACATTCCTTTTCACATCAAACACACAAACCATAATTTTTCCCATATCACATTTATCGAGGAGCATAACATTCGAAATAATTATCAATTATTTCATTACATGAAATTAACTTCTTATTTAAGGTACGGGTGTTACAGTAGGGCTACACAGCTAGGTTATCTAAGGCATTTTCCATCGTCCTTACTTCATTCAGACCGCTTTTAGTTTATTAAGGAAAAATACATCAAAGTTGACGTGCATCCTTTCTTCAATTGCTCTTACTAAGAGAATTTTTGCCTTATTGTATCCACTAGCTCATGCAACACGCAACACACAAAATATAAAAAAAACGGAAGACTCTAAGACTCTCATTCACAGAAAAAGAAAAAAAAAACAAAACAAATACTCCACCTATTCCCTCCCCCTCCCACTTCACTCAAGCTTGTCCCCAAGCTATCCTAGTGAAGGGGGGAAATAGGGAAGTATAAACAACACAAAACAGACCATAAAACAAACAAACAACATGCTAAAACCAAAACAAACTTCTCACACTTAGACCGTACACCGGGCTAAGTGGGAGAAATCTCAACAACCAAAACCGAACATGCAAAAATAGCACAACCCCTTCTCACACTTAGACCAAAGATTGGGCTAAGTGTGGGAATGTGTAATACATATATACAGAACGAAGCATGCTGGCACAGATAATCATAAAAAGAAAGCAATAAAAATAAATAAAAAGAAAGTAAAAGTTATTTGGGTTGGGGGAAATCAATTCGGGGTCCGGCCCTCTCGGGAGCCAGACTTGGGCGGCACGGCCTGCTGGGTCACTTTAGCTTTCTTTCTTGCCGGCGACTCCGGCCTCTCTGTCATCTCTTCTGTCTGTATGGGTACGGTCTTCTTCAAGATCACGGGTCCAGTAGAAGGCGGGGTGGTTAGAGGCTTGGTGGCTTGTGGCGGCTTCTGGATAGATAGATTTCCTGGACCTGGCGCCTTGGATCCGCCACTATGTCCAGGAAGTGACTTTGGTGCGTCCGGGAATTTCTCGCGCAACCACTTCATCATTGTCATCATTAATGAGGTGGCCTCTCCCATCCTATCAGAGTGCATCGACGACGCTGCCACCAGGTCAGTGATGCGCCCTTTTAAGGCCACGACCTCCTCTCTCCTCCTCCCGATCTCTCTTTTTAGCTCTTCTACCTCCGTTCTTATCCCGGCGATCTCCTTCCGCACTCTCTCAATCTCAACACTGTCATTTCCTTTACCCCGTAGGGCCACGATCTCTTTTCTCACCATTTTAATTTCGGATCTCATCCATCCGACCTCCGTTCTCATTTCTTCCACGTCAATCCCGCTACCTGCTTCCATACTCACTGCTTCCAGTTTCACCTGCACATCTGACTTGCCAACTTCGTAAAAACAGACCTCCTTCCCCTGCGTGATTAGCAGCCCCTTGTTGAAGAAGTAATCCATGTTGAAGACCTCCGGGGGTAGACACATCTTCACTTCCCGGCAAGACTTGTGGATCCTCATGATCACATTGCGCTGCAAATAAGCCCCTAGAAGATGGCATGTGTATAGGTGCCTGGAAGGGTTGGCCGTTACTTGGTGGCAAGCTTGGGCTAACCAGTAGCCCAAGTGGACACGCACTCCCGTTGCCATACACCAAGTAAAGTACAAGTCGGGAGTTGTCAAGGCGTTGTTGGCGGTGCCCATCAGATTGTAGCTAATGAATGTCTGGGCAAACCTCAGGATCCTGTTCTCGATATGGTGGCCTTTCGAAAAGCTGGTCTTAAACTGACCCACCCTAGGATGAGTCACAAACTCCCATGCACTCTGTGTCTTGAAACCTGGCGTAAACTTCGGCGGACCAACCATTCTCTCGTTCCATAAACCTTCGTCGTCCTCTGTATGCGTCAGCAAATCCGTCCGTAGAGTCCACTCACGGATGCTCATCACATGCTCTTCATTGAAGAGGCGGAAGTTGATAGACTCGGCATCCAAGTCAGTGGTGGACTTAAAACGGAAGGTCGAAAAGAATTCCCATGCCAAGTCTATTGGAACTTTGGAGGTGCTGTGCTTAAGCAACCAGTCAAAACCGATTGCGTCGATATACGCTCGGAATTCATCGTTGCTCGAGATCTCCTTGAGCTCGGCCGAATCGTACATCTTTCTGGATTTAGCATACTTCCCCACGGCACTCTTCTCCTTATATATCGCTGTGCGTTTTGGGTCTGTGAACTTTCTCATCTCGTCCAGCAGTTCCTTGGTGATCCAGATTTCTGTCGGCTCGAAGTTGAGCTCCTCTTTTTGTTCCACGTCGGAGTCGCTGGACCCATCAGGGCTTTCGGACTCAGCAGCGTACGGTACCTTAGCAGGTGGAGGGAGAGAGGGTTCAACGGACTTCCCTTTTGCTTTCTTGGTCGAGGAAGGAGCAATCTGTTTTCCTTTCCTCTTCCTCTCGACCGCGTGGCGGTGCTCCTCCTCATCGCTCTCCCTCTCAGTAACATTTTCCGGGGCTTCGTGGCCCTCCAAGACAGTCTCATACACACCAGGGGTTTCCCCGTCTCCAAACTCCTCCAAAACAGGGGTTTCCCCCTCAGCACTACTATCAGCAACAGCAGAAAGATCCACACCCACGGATTCAGGTAGGGTTTCTCTCGCAACAAAATCCACAGCAGCAAACACAGGGTTCACCCCCTCAGCAACTCCAACTACTTCATCATTTAAAACAGGGGTTTCCCCCTCAGCGACTGAATCTAACCTGGGTTCACGTACAGCCAATAATTCCAGCCCTGCCGCCAGATCTGCTTCTTCTTCGTGCTTTTCTGCGGCGGTTGTCTCCGAGACGGCAGTGGTGGGTTCTGCAATGGACTCTGGTTGGGGTGTTGAAACCCCTGAAGTTTCTGGTGGTGGTGGTACGGCAGATGTTGAAACAGCCGGTACGGTCCCCCCAATTGCAGATGCGAACATGGCAAACGCCTCCATCGCTTTTTCCGTGCCCCCAAGCTTTTATAGTAAGTCAGCCATGAACGCCGCCGCGTTAGAATCGACGGATCTTGAAGTGCTTCCGGTGCTCTGTTTGTTGTCCATGAAGAATTCTGCAAAATTTCCACAGAAACTCTGACGGAATTTTCTTGATTAGGGTTAAAGAAAGAAAACCTAGAGAGAAATTTGGGGAATTTTGAATTAGTGAGTAATTAAAAATAAAAGGCAGCACACGGTTATTAGCCGATAGGCATGGAAGAGGACGGTTTTGCAGGCATGACGCTAGCGACCGTACGCCTCCCTATAAAGGTGTTTTTTGAAATCCGAACCGGTGCCAACTCCCTCCAATATTTTGCTCCTCAATTCCCTGCCCCAGTAGATACTTCCTGCAAAGTCACACTCAAAAAGACATCAAATTAAAAAAAATGGAAACACCAGACTCCCCGGGTCTCGGGTATGACAGTATCAAAATCATTCCTAAGGAGTCTGGTATTCCGAAAATATTTTGGAAGATTTTTTTTCTAATTTGTTTGGGTTTTTTTTTCTTGAATTAAAGAAAACAATTAAATATTTACAAATTATGTTCAAGTGCTCTCAAGATTCCCTAGGTCAGGTCATGGTAAAACTTTCTGGATACTTGACCTAGGAAATCTCTAAGAACACTTACTTCCCAGACCGATTAGGCGATATCTGGAGTGCGCGTAGTGGCATTTCGTCCACTACACACATCTCCGAGTTATCCCTAAATACCTTCACACGATGACCGTTGACAAGAAAAGGAATCGAGTTTGCAGCACTTCCCTGGATCTCTACTGCTCCATTTGCACGAAGACTCACAATAGTGTATGGTCCAATCCATTTGGACTTCAGCTTACCAGGCATCAACTTTAGGCGGGATTGGAATAGGAGAACTTTTTGACCTACTTTCAATTCCTTGAACCGGAGGTTCTTGTCATGCCAGAGTCTTGTTTTCTCTTTGTACCACATTGCTGATTCATATGACTCCAGCCTTAATTCCTCCAACTCCTGCAGCTGTAATTTTCTCTCTTCCTCACAGGACTCGGGTCTCATGTTAATCTCCTTGACCGCCCAATATGCTCGGTGGTCTAATCCCACGGGCAAGTGACACATTTTTCCGAACACAAGCCTATAAGGTAACATCCCAATAGGCATCTTGTACGTTGTCCTGTAAGCCCATAGTGCATCTCCAAGCCTCTTACTCCAGTCCTTCCTAGACGGATTAACCGTCTTCTCCAGTATCGCCTTTATCTCCCTGTTGGAGATCTCTGCTTGCCCATTTGATTGAGGGTGATATGGTGTGGAAAGACGGCGGTGAACTCCGTACTTTCTCATTAGAGCTTCAATAGTCCGGTTACGGAAATGCCACTTTATGGTCCCTGAGGGAATTGTCCTAGGGCATGTGGTATCAGAAAGAGGCATACAAGTAGATCAAGCAAAAATTGATGTTATCTCAAAACTGCCTTACCCGACGAATCAGAAAGAGGTGAGAGGATTCCTAGGGCACGCAGGATTTTATAGGAGGTTTATAAAGGATTTCGCAAGGATTGTTCAACCACTCACTCACTTATTGCATAACGATGTGGAGTTTGTTTTCGATGAAGAGTGCAAAAAAGCTTTTCAGTTGTTGAAGGATAGGTTAGTTTCTGCTCCCATTATTAGAGCGCCCGACTGGAATCTACCTTTTGAAATCATGTGTGACGCAAGCGACTATGCCGTGGGAGTGGTGCTAGGTCAAAGAGTTGATGGGAAGAGCTACGTGATTTTTTATGCTTCCAAGACGCTAAATCAAGCCCAGGAGAACTATGACACCACCGAAAAGGAAATGCTGGCGGTGGTATATTCATTTGAGAAATTTCGCCCGTACTTGCTGGGGTCGAGGGTGATCGTTTTCACAGACCACGCAGCTATTAAGTACCTACTGGCGAAGAAGGAGTCCAAACCAAGATTAATCCGTTGGGTGTTACTTTTACAAGAATTTGATTGGGAGGTTAAGGATAAGAAGGGAACTGAGAACAAGGTGGCTGACCACCTGAGTCGTATTTTTCAAGGGGAGACCGAGGAAGCAATACAAGATGCATTCCCCGAAGAACATTTGTACTATCTAGGGGAATTTCCTAGACCTATCAATTGGGAAAAGATCATGGTGTTAATAGGTCCAGGAGATTCTGAGAAAGGAAAATGTCATCTAAACGATGAGCCATGGTTCACAGACCTGGCAAATTACTTGGTCACTGGAGAGATGCCCAGTTCGCAGGAAATTTCCCGGGCCCAAAGGATGAAGCTCAAAAGCGAAGCCAAATATTATTTCTGGGACGACCCGTATTTGTGGAGAATGGGAGCTGACCAAGTGATCCGGAGGTGTATCCCGGAGTGGGAACAGAGGGATGTGCTAAATCATTGTCATGCCCTAGGTTGTGGAGGTCACTTTGGACCTAGGAAGACTGCAAGGAAGGTGTTAGATAGCGGGTTTTACTGGCCTACATTGCATAAAGATGCTTTCGAGTTTTGTCATAACTGTGAGAGGTGTCAACAGACCGGGGGAATCTCCAGGAGGGACGAAATGCCACAAGTTCCAGTAATTATGTGTGAGATCTTCGATGTCTGGGGAATGGACTTCATGGGTCCATTTCCGTCTTCATACGGGAACGCATACATACTTGTGGCAGTTGATTATGTTTCAAAGTGGATAGAGGCCAAGGCGACCACATCTTGTGAGGCTAAGGAGGTATCGAGATTCCTTAGAGCTAACATCTTTAACAGGTACGGAGTGCCCAGAGCTATAATATCTGACAATGGGACGCATTTCCGTAACCGGACTATTGAAGCTCTAATGAGAAAGTACGGAGTTCACCGCCGTCTTTCCACACCATACCACCCTCAATCAAATGGGCAAGCAGAGATCTCCAACAGGGAGATAAAGGTGATACTGGAGAAGACGGTTAATCCGTCTAGGAAGGACTGGACTAAGAGGCTTGGAGATGCACTATGGGCTTACAGGACAACGTACAAGATGCCTATTGGGATGTTACCTTATAGGCTTGTGTTCGGAAAAATGTGTCACTTGCCCGTGGGATTAGACCACCGAGCATATTGGGCGGTCAAGGAGATTAACATGAGACCCGAGTCCTGTGAGGAAGAGAGAAAATTACAGCTGCAGGAGTTGGAGGAATTAAGGCTGGAGTCATATGAATCAGCAATGTGGTACAAAGAGAAAACAAGACTCTGGCATGACAAGAACCTCCGGTTCAAGGAATTGAAAGTAGGTCAAAAAGTTCTCCTATTCCAATCCCGCCTAAAGTTGATGCCTGGTAAGCTGAAGTCCAAATGGATTGGACCATACACTATTGTGAGTCTTCGTGCAAATGGAGCAGTAGAGATCCAGGGAAGTGCTGCAAACTCGATTCCTTTTCTTGTCAACGGTCATCGTGTGAAGGTATTTAGGGATAACTCGGAGATGTGTGTAGTGGACGAAATGCCACTACGCGCACTCCAGATATCGCCTAATCGGTCTGGAAAGTAAGTGTTCTTAGAGATTTCCTAGGTCAAGTATCCAGAAAGTTTTACCATGACCTAACATAATTTGTAAATATTTAATTGTTTTCTTTAATTCAAGAAAAAAAAACCAAAACAAATTAGAAAAAAAATCTTCCAAAATATTTTCGGAATACCAGACTCCTTAGGAATGATTTTGATACTGTCATACCCGAGACCCGGGGAGTCTGGTGTTTCCATTTTTTTTAATTTGATGTCTTTTTGAGTGTGACTTTGCAGGAAGTATCTACTGGGGCAGGGAATTGAGGAGCAAAATATTGGAGGGAGTTGGCACCGGTTCGGATTTCAAAAAACACCTTTATAGGGAGGCGTACGGTCGCTAGCGTCATGCCTGCAAAACCGTCCTCTTCCATGCCTATCGGCTAATAACCGTGTGCTGCCTTTTATTTTTCATTACTCACTCTCTCTCTACATTCAAAATTCCCCAAATTTCTCTCTAGGTTTTCTTTCTTTAACCCTAATCAAGAAAACTCCGTCAGAGTTTCTGTGGAAATTTTGCAGAATTCTTCATGGACAACAAACAGAGCACCGGAAGCACTTCAAGATCCGTCGATTCTAACGCGGCGGCGTTCATGGCTGACTTACTATAAAAGCTTGGGGGCACGGTAAAAGCGATGGAGGCGTTTGCCATGTTCGCATCTGCAATGGGGGGGACCGTACCGGCTGTTTCAACATCTGCCGTACCACCACCACCAGAAACTTCAGGGGTTTCAACACCCCAACCAGAGTCCATTGCAGAACCCACCACTGCCGTCTCGGAGACAACCGCCGCAGAAAAGCACGAAGAAGAAGCAGATCTGGCGGCAGGGCTGGAATTATTGGCTGTACGTGAACCCAGGTTAGATTCAGTCGCTGAGGGGGAAACCCCTGTTTTAAATGATGAAGTAGTTGGAGTTGCTGAGGGGGTGAACCCTGTGTTTGCTGCTGTGGATTTTGTTGAGAGAGAAACCCTACCTGAATCCGTGGGTGTGGATCTTTCCGTTGTTGCTGATAGTAGTGCTGAGGGGGAAACCCCTGTTTTGGAGGAGTTTGGAGACGGGGAAACCCCTGGTGTGTATGAGACTGTCTTGGAGAGCGACGAAGCCCCGGAAAATGTTACTGAGAGGGAGAGCGATGAGGAGGAGCACCGCCACGCGGTCGAGAGGAAGAGGAAAGGAAAACAGATTGCTCCTTCCTCGACCAAGAAAGCAAAAGGGAAGTCCGTTGAACCCTCTCTCCCTCCACCTGCTAAGGTACCGTACGCTGCTGAGTCCGAAAGCCCTGATGGGTCCAGCGACTCCGACGTGGAACAAAAAGAGGAGCTCAACTTCGAACCGACAGAAATCTGGATCACCAAAGAACTGCTGGACGAGATGAGAAAGTTCACAGACCCAAAACGCACAGTGATATATAAGGAGAAGAGTGCCGTGGGGAAGTATGCTAAATCCAGAAAGATGTATGATTCGGCCGAGCTCAAGGAGATCTCGAGCAACGATGAATTCCGAGCGTATATCGACGCAATCGGTTTTGACTGGTTGCTTAAGCACAGCACCTCCAAAGTTCCAATAGACTTGGCACGGGAATTCTTTTCGACCTTCCGTTTTAAGTCCACCACTGACTTAGATGCCGAGTCTATCAACTTCCGCCTCTTCAATGAAGAGCATGTGATGAGCATCCGTGAGTGGACTCTACGGAAGGATTTGCTGACGCATACAGAGGACGACGAAGGTTTATGGAACGAGAGAATGGTTGGTCCGCCGAAGTTTACGCCAGGTTTCAAGACACAGAGTGCATGGGAGTTTGTGACTCATCCTAGGGTGGGTCAGTTTAAGACCAGCTTTTCGAAAGGCCACCATATCGAGAACAGGATCCTGAGGTTTGCCCAGACATTCAGTAGCTACAATCTGATGGGCACCGCCAACAACGCCTTGACAACCCCCGACTTGTACTTTACTTGGTGTATGGCAACGGGAGTGCGTGTCCACTTGGGCTACTGGTTAGCCCAAGCTTGCCACCAAGTAACGGCCAACCCTTCCAGGCACCTATACACATGCCATCTTCTAGGGGCTTATTTGCAGCGCAATGTGATCATGAGGATCCACAAGTCTTGCTGGGAAGTGAAGATGTGTCTACCCCCGGAGGTCTTCAACATGGATTACTTCTTCAACAAGGGGCTGCTAATCACGCAGGGGAAGGAGGTCTGTTTTTACGAAGTTGGCAAGTCAGATGTGCAGGTGAAACTGGAAGCAGTGAGTATGGAAGCAGGTAGCGGGATTGACGTGGAAGAAATGAGAACGGAGGTCGGATGGATGAGATCCGAAATTAAAATGGTGAGAAAAGAGATCGTGGCCCTACGGGGTAAAGGAAATGACAGTGTTGAGATTGAGAGAGTGCGGAAGGAGATCGCCGGGATAAGAACGGAGGTAGAAGAGATAAAAAGAGAGATCGGGAGGAGCAGAGAGGAGGTCGTGGCCTTAAAAGGGCGCATCACTGACCTGGTGGCAGCGTCGTCGATGCACTCTGATAGGATGGGAGAGGCCACCTCATTAATGATGACAATGATGAAGTGGTTGCGCGAGAAATTCCCGGACGCACCAAAGTCACTTCCTGGACATAGTGGCGGATCCAAGGCGCCAGGTCCAGGAAATCTATCTATCCAGAAGCCGCCACAAGCCACCAAGCCTCTAACCACCCCGCCTTCTACTGGACCCGTGATCTTGAAGAAGACCGTACCCATACAGACAGAAGAGATGACAGAGAGGCCGGAGTCGCCGGCAAGAAAGAAAGCTAAAGTGACCCAGCAGGCCGTGCCGCCCAAGTCTGGCTCCCGAGAGGGCCGGACCCCGAATTGATTTCCCCCAACCCAAATAACTTTTACTTTCTTTTTATTTATTTTTATTGCTTTCTGTTTATGATTATCTGTGCCAACATGCTTCGTTCTGTATATATGTATTACACATTCCCACACTTAGCCCAATCTTTGGTCTAAGTGTGAGAAGGGGTTGTGCTGTTTTTGCATGTTCGGTTTTGGTTGTTGAGATTTCTCCCACTTAGCCCGGTGTACGGTCTAAGTGTGAGAAGTTTGTTTTGATTTTAGCATGTTGTTTGTTTGTTTTATGGTCTGTTTTGTGTTGTTTATACTTCCCTATTTCCCCCCTTCACTAGGATAGCTTGGGGACAAGCTTGAGTGAAGTGGGAGGGGGAGGGAATAGGTGGAGTATTTGTTTTGTTTTTTTTTTCTTTTTCTGTGAATGAGAGTCTTAGAGTCTTCCGTTTTTTTTATATTTTGTGTGTTGCGTGTTGCATGAGCTAGTGGATACAATAAGGCAAAAATTCCCTTAGTAAGAGCAATTGAAGAAAGGATGCACGTCAACTTTGATGTATTTTTCCTTAATAAACTAAAAGCGGTCTGAATGAAGTAAGGACGATGGAAAATGCCTTAGATAACCTAGCTGTGTAGCCCTACTGTAACACCCGTACCTTAAATAAGAAGTTAATTTCATGTAATGAAATAATTGATAATTATTTCGAATGTTATGCTCCTCGATAAATGTGATATGGGAAAAATTATGGTTTGTGTGTTTGATGTGAAAAGGAATGTTTTGATGTTTTTAATTGTGATCGATGGGAGGCACGTTTAAAGGCCTCGTTGAAAGATCGACGATGAAATTGCTATTCATTAGAAAAGCGAATGAATTGAATGGAAAGGGAAATATATGTTTTAATGGACAACGACGCGCATAAATCGAGGATTGATTGAATGAATATTATATTTGGAACAACACCAAATATAATTTATGTACGATTTCTCCGTACTTTATTTTTTTGTTATGAAGAACGAGATAACACAATTTGATTAAAGACCCGTGAATTTTAATTAATGAAGGAAAATACAAAAATTATAACGTATGAATTTATTTTGGACTTTCCAAAATAAATTTGAAGTCCAATCAAAAATATAAAATAACTTGAATTCTAATTACTCTTTAAATCCATCAAATAGTAGTTTTTTTTACTTGGGCTTGCAACTTATTTATTTCTTTAGCCCAATGGAAATTAAATCATGGAAACCCAAGTGGATTTTAATTTTAGTGGACCAAGCCCAAGTCTTTTTCCTTTTCTTTTCCTTTTTCTTTCTTTTTCTTCTTCTTTCTTTCTTCATGGCCGACGGCCTTTTCACATGGAGGAGACTCTCCACTTCCAACACCTTCCACCTTCCACCATTACTTCACCATCCCAAGAGTCACCACTACACATTCCATAACCTCCCCTCCAACTCCTCTCATTATTCACACTTAGCAAAAGAAAAAAAAAAAGAAAAGAGAGAGGGAGGGAGAAGAGACGAGAGAGTGCCGAGGAGAAGGAGGAAGCTTTGAAGCCATCCATCTTGTGTTTTCTTCCACCATTGTCAACCATTCTTGGAGGTATAATCCTCTCCTAGCATAAAGCATGTGTTGTTTTAAACTTTGCATGCATATAGCCTTGATTTTTTTTTCTTCCATAACCAAGCTATGAATAATCCGTAAGAATCAACCAAACGATCGCCGCGCGTAACCGAAACTAAGAAAGAACGTAACTTTATAAACATAACGTGTGTTACGGGACGTTTCGGAGTCGTTTCGGAAGAGGAGAAGCCGCCGCCGGCGACGGGCAGCGGCGGACAGCCGTTTGACGTCTTCCCGACGGCAGGCACCTCAAATTGCGACGGGAGGCAGCGGCGGCAGTGGCGCGACGGCGAGACAGCAGCTCCAGCCGCACGGCAGCGGCGCCGTGCACCCTCATCCGCGGCAGCAGCCTCCCGACGATGAGCGGCGACGACAGCAACACCCTCGGCGACGACAGCGACGGCAGCAGTTCCCGGCGGCAGCAGTGTCATCCGGAGGCAGCAGCTCTCCCGGCGACGAGCGGCGGTGGCTCTGCGGTGAGTGCAGCCGGCCGAGAAAGAGAGACGGGGATAGAGAGAGGGAAGAGAGAGAAGGAAGAGAGAGAGGGAAGAGAGAGGAAGATGATAGAGAGGGAATTAATCTTTTGGGCCATGTGTTTTTTTTAAAGATTGGGCCTTGATTAATTAGTTTGTTTGATGGGCCTTTTATTGATTAATTGGAAGACTAATTAAATTGATGGGCTCACTTTTAATTTGTTGGGGCTTCCTAATTAAATTTTTGGAGGAATAAGGTGGGCTAAGCTTAATCTTATGGGCTGGAGATTTAAAATTCAATCGGGGAAAAATATTTAATTAATTCCCGGAAGTTTTTTTTTTTAAGGAATAAATAATTTACCTAAGTATGAATTAATACTTTTTCCAACGGTAAATAATTAAGAAAAATTTAAGTAAGCGCTTAAATAATTTTTAGAAATTATTTTCGACGTTATGGAAAAAAATACGAGGAGCCAACGAAGGAAATAACGAGCGTAAGCGGCCGACCAGCGTCGCACGCGACACCTTGGGCAGCCGCCGAATAACCGAAAATGCACGGAAATCGAGAAAGAGAATTTAAAAGAATTTAATTAGAGTGCATGCATTCTAATTATCGTTGTTACCGAATTTTGATATGAATTTTATGTATTTTGCGAAAAGGTGGTTTGCACGCACGCTAAAAGTCGGAACGAGGAATTTACGGAAAAACCTAAGCTTTTGAGGTGGGCTTTATTCTTTAATGTTTACTTTCCGAAATGATATGTTTATGGTGTTATAAGGATGATTTTATAAGTATGTCATGCCGTGTTTATGTTTTGAAACTGCCTATCTGATTGTCTACTAGAATAATACTCTACTAGACTTTGATGGTTAACGAATTCGGGTCTAACTAGGGTTTACGCCCTACTTAGACTAGTGCACTGATGGGGATCGTGAGCCGTCCCCTAGGTCGGCCGGTCCAGTGATCGAGTTTGTGGCCACATTCTCATTTCACATGATGGTTCAAATATGGTATATGATGGAGGATGATGTTAGTCCGCGCGGACACTATTTTATGGAAATGGATTTATGTGCTTCTCGGTCTCTTTTTAAGAAAAACCCGGGATTCACACGATGATGGCTTGACATAACTTAAATGATAAATGTATTTCGGGCATGAGTTCACTGGGTGCATCAAGTACTCAGCCCCTGCATATGTTTTCCCTATGTGCAGGTTGAGCGAGGTCGGAAGGCGGAGGATGTTGAGTGATGTTATCAAGAATTGGTCCGGTTACAATTACGTCTTCATACGTAGTAGTAACTACACTCTCAAATTGCTTCCGCTATTCAATGTCTTAAGAAACTCTGTTATTTCCGTTATTGTTGAACTCTGTTATCTTTCATTATGAGACTTGGGGTTTGAAACGTTGATTGATTTAAATGGAATTTCCTCTTTGATTGTTAAGTTGTATTGCCTTGAATTGTTTTCCCCCTTCTTCCCCGCTTCTTAAATCCCCCACGAGTCACGATTTCCCGTGCCTCCTATCCTTAGGAAGTGCGGTCGTGACAGAATGGTATCAGAGCAATTTTTCCTTCCGCTCTGGACCGAGAGTCATTTATTCCATCTAGTCTAGACTCGTTTCGCTAGACTAAAAGAGTATTCACTTAACACTCAACACTCCGTCTCACCGCGCTCAACACGAAAGAGGGCAAAAGTTGAAACGAAGCATAATAGAAGTGATAGAATGAATGGGGTGCGAAAGGGCGCGAATTCCAAAGGACGATGAAATGACGAGACAAGGATAACCTTGTGAAACGCGATTGTGATAGATGGAAGGATAGACGAAATTGCAAAAGTACCACGTTTATAAAATACGAAACATCTATCCTTAGAGAAAAGAAAAAAAAAAAATATTGTTACGACTTTTTCTTATGGAAATCGACAGGTATATGCACGGTAGTACGTATGACGTTCTTTATGCGTTCTATCTTTCTCTACCTTGCTTTACTCTTTTCTACGACTGGTTGCTAAGGGGACTCACTTTTATGTAGATGGCGATCATGATCCACGCACCGCTAAGGGGAAGGTACGTCAAAAATGGATTGCGGGTGGTGGAAATGTATCGTGAGTTCGAGAGGGACGAGAGGACCCCTTTGATATCTTATGTCACAGATTACTTGACTTTATGGCGGGATGCTCATGGCTGTGGAGTGAGGCACTATGAGGGAATCAAGAGATTGATTGATGGACTACCGGCACCTTGGAATAGGTGGGCCGACGAAGCTTCACGGTCATACGTCTGGCATAAGCTTCCCGACTACAGCATGCAAGGGGACATGCATGGTTTTGTGAAGGTTCTCTTGGAAGCACTGGTTGATGCTCGTGATGGACCGCCACCCTATGCTCCTCCTAGGAAGGAGGCATCCTCATCGAGTCGCAGCCTCTACAGCGGGGGTCGGTACGAAAGTGAGACTCCGCAACCAAACTTCCCCAAGAGGAGGAGGCTTGGGATGCGCACCTCCGCACCTCCCGCGACAGAAGTTCTTGTAGTCGATAAGCATATCGACGTGGCTACTTATGTTCGGGAGAACGACGAGGAAGAGGAGGAAGATCCTCTCGAAGATGAAGAGGAACCTCTTGAAGACGAGGAGGATCCCATGGAAGACGAGGAAGACGCCGAAGAAGAGCCCCTTGCTAGAGAGGTTGGGATTGACAGCGAGGAAGGGGCGAATTATGAGAGAGCTCCCGAGGAGTAGTGTTTCTTTCGATGTTTATTTGCTTTTGAATGTTTTGTTTTGACGAACTATGTAACAGTTTCTTTTGACGTTTGTTTTTCCTTCCCTGCTTCAAAGACCTTGTGGAAACACGTACTTGTTGGTTTGAGTTAATAAAGTTTTCCGTTGTTTTATCGTTGTGTTCGTTTTACCACGTTGTGTATGGAAAGTTGTGTTATCGCTTTGGAAAGGTTATGTGGAGTGGTGATGGTAAAGTTGGATGTTATACTAACGTATGTGTTGAACAGAATACCTCCCCGACGTGCAGCCGTTCACCACGAGAATGAGGCAAGCAACGAGACCCAGAGCAGTGTGGGTCCTGAAGGACAATCACAACCACCACCACCACCTCCACCACCGCCACAGCCGGAACGGAACATCGAGAAGGAGTTCCGAAAGGAACGTCCTCCCGTGTTTGACAGAATGGGAGATCCAACCAAGGCTGAGACCTGGATTCGGGCCATAGAACGCATCTTTAAGTTCTTAAGGTGCACCGACCAGGAGCGCCTATCGTGCGTGACCTATCAGCTCACCGGGTCCGCAGAGTTTTGGTGGGAGACTAAGCAGCGTACAATGACGCAAGAGCAATTGGACACCCTGACGTGGGAAGACTTTAAGGAGGAACTGTATGACAAATACATTCCAAGGAGCTACCGTAAGGCAAAGGAGGCCGAGTTCTACATCTTAAAACAGGGGCGGATGACTGTGACAGAATATGACCGTGCCCTATGTGACATGTCTCGATATGCACCCGAACAGGTAAACACAGACGAGAAGATGGCGGAGAAGTTTTGTGCCGGTCTGAGGCACGAAATCAGGATGGCTTTGGCATGCCGTGGCAGACTCTCGTATGCCGAGTCATTGTCTCGTGCATTGGACGTGGAGGAAGCGATGCCACGGGAAAGGACAGTCACACCCACTACTCCAACACCGCCGACCCCACAGCAGAATTTCCGGGATAAGAGGAAATGGGACGGGAACCGCGCACCCTTTGACAACAAGAGGTTCCAGGGTACCCCAAACTCTTCCCAGGGAAAAGGAAAGCAGGCTGCTCCATTCCAAAATGGAGATTTCCGTCAGAGAGCACCTCCATGTGCCAAATGTCAGAAGAACCACATGGGAGAGTGCAGAGTCGGGACCAACATATGCTATAACTGTGGGGGAATGGGACACTTCGCCAAGGAGTGCCCGAGCAACAACAACACTGGAGGCGAGGGAACACCGAACGGACCTCGAGGGAATCCTACACCACCTCAGCAGCAGCAGCAGCGTCGCCAACCATACCCAACTCAAGCTAGGGCCTATGTCTTGGGACGCAAGCAAGCTAAAGCCCCACAGGGAGAGCCAAAACAAGATAATCTGGCAGGTATGGGAACACTACCTGACATGCCTGTTGATGTTCTGTTTGATACGGGTGCGTCGCACTCTTGCGTGAATGCTTTAAGACTGCCTGTTGATGAACTGGAACATAAGATGAACGTGAACTCACCAGTAGGAGGCCTTATAGAAATTTCACAGTCTTGTTCGAACATAGAACTCACGGTGGGAGAACTTAGTTTAACGGCTCACAACTTGCATGCTATGCCGATGGATAACATCGACATTATCCTGGGGATGGACTGGCTAGCTGAAAACTATGCCACTATCCGATGCCAAGAGAGACAAATCTCGTTACAAACCCCGGGGAAGGAGCCCTCTACCTTCCACGGAATTTCGATGAATCAGCAAACTTGTGTGATATCGGCACTTCAAGCATCTACGCTGATTAGAAAGGGGCGTCCGGCCTATCTTGTGTATCTGCAAGGACATGACAAGAAAGAGAAGAAAGTTGACGATGTGGCAGTAGTACGTGACTTTCCCGACATATTTCCCGATGCTTTGCTAGGCCCTCCGCCTGACCGACAGTTAGAGTTTACTATCGATCTGGAACCAGGAGCCGCACCAGTGTCGAAAACACCCTATAGGATGGCGCCGAAGGAGTTGGAAGAACTCAAAATCCAGCTACAAGAACTGCTGGACTTGGGTTTTATCCGACCGAGTGTGTCGCCGTGGGGAGCACCGGTACTATTTGTGAAAAAGAAAGACGGGACACTGAGGATGTGCATAGACTACCGGGAATTGAACAAGTTGACTCTCAAGAACAAGTATCCTCTGCCGAGAATTGATGACTTGTTCGACCAACTCAGGGGAGCAGGAGTATTTTCGAAAATGGATTTAAGGTCGGGATATCACCAGTTGAGGGTACGAAGGGAGGACATACCCAAAACAGCATTTCGAACGAGGTATGGGCATTATGAGTTCATAGTAATGCCGTTTGGACTGACGAATGCACCGGCGGTATTTATGGATTTAATGAATCGAGTATTCCATCCATACTTGGACAAGTTTGTTCTGGTATTCATAGATGATGTGCTGGTTTACTCGAAGGATGAAAAAGAACATGAGGAGCACCTAAGGATCACGTTGGAAACACTACGAACGGAGAAGTTGTACGCCAAGTTCAGTAAGTGTGACTTCTGGCTAAAGGAAGTGAATTTTCTGGGGCATATTGTGACGGCCGAAGGGATTCGAGTTGACCCTGCAAAGGTTGAGGCCGTACAACAGTGGAAGGCGCCAAAGACCCCAAACGAGATTCGGAGTTTCCTTGGACTGGCAGGATACTACCGGAGATTTATAGAAGGATTTTCAAAAATCGCACGGCCAATGACTCAACAACTAAAGAAGGGGACCAAGGTCAATTGGACGCCGGAGTGTGAGGCCAGCTTCCAATTGTTGAAGGAAAAGTTGACCACCGCACCAATTCTAGCCGTGCCGGAACCAGGGGTAAACTATGTGGTTTACACCGATGCATCGAAGGTTGGATTGGGGTGTGTTTTGATACAGAATGGTAAGGTGATTGCCTATGCTTCGCGGCAGTTGAGGCCACACGAGTTGAACTACCCCACTCATGACTTAGAACTAGCGGCTGTTGTGCACGCATTGAAGATCTGGAGGCACCATCTCTATGGAGTTCGGTGTGAGATTTTTACCGATCACAAGAACCTGAAATACTTCTTTGAACAGAAAGACTTGAATATGAGGCAACGCAGATGGCTCGAACTAGTCAAGGATTATGACTGTGGCATTAACTATCACCCAGGCAAAGCAAACGTGGTGGCGGATGCCTTGAGCCGGAAAGCTCAACCGCAGTTGGCTACTTTTCTCACTCAGGAAGCGGAGTTGATTCGCGATTTTAGCAAGATGCGACTGGAGGTAGTGAGAGCTCCGGAAACTGTGAAGGGAAAGATTGCCACCTTGGTAATTGCATCCGATCTACGGACAAGGATAATAGAAGGGCAGCGGAATGATGAAAATCTGGAGAATATTCGACTGAGGGTGAGGAAGGGCGAACAAGAAAAGTTTAGAGAAGAAGCTGATAATGCTCTTACCTACGAGGGGAGACTGTGTGTGCCTAGTGACGATGGACTCCGAAATGAAATCTTGACCGAGGCACACGAGACTCCATACACCGCTCATCCTGGAAGTACAAAGATGTACCAGGACTTGAAGGGATCATTCTGGTGGGATGGAATGAAGAGGGACATAGCTTTGTTTGTGGAAAGATGTTTGGCATGTCAACAAGTAAAAGCTTTACATCAACGACCCTATAGGAAGTTGCAACCATTGGAGATTCCGGAGTGGAAGTGGGAACATATCGCTATGGATTTTGTGACAGGTTTACCAAAGACCCGACAAGGGAATACAGCCATTTGGGTAATCATAGATCGCCTCACCAAGAGTGCGCATTTTATACCTATCCCTATAACTCATGGGTCCGACAAACTTGCCCGGATCTATGTGAAGGAAATCATTCGATTGCATGGAGTGCCAGTAACAATCACGTCAGACAGAGATACAAGGTTTACTTCAAGGTTTTGGATGAGTCTACAACGAGAACTGGGTACACGACTGAATTTCAGTACTGCTTTCCACCCACAAACCGATGGACAGTCCGAGAGAACGATTCAAACTCTCGAGGACATGTTGAGAGCCGTGGTTCTTGACAGAGGAAAAATTGGGAAAGTTGTATTGCCGTTGATCGAGTTCGCTTACAACAACAGTTTCCAGGCGACAATAAATATGGCCCCATATGAAGCATTGTATGGGAGGAAGTGTAGATCGCCACTCTACTGGGATGAGGTTGGTGAAAGAACAATACTCGGACCAGATTCGGTCGAAGAGATGATTGAGATCGTGCGACAAATTCGACAAAGAATAAAAGAGGCACAAGACCGACAGAAGTCGTATGCTGATGTCCGGCGTACAGAATTACAGTTCAACACGGGAGATAAGGTGTTCTTGAAGGTATCTCCGTCGAAGGGAATAACGAGATTCGGTGTAAAAGGGAAGTTGAAGCCACGATACGTAGGGCCTCAACACTACATTATTAGAGTCAAAAACATAGTGTATAAACATCAAGCATATTGTTGGTATCAAAAACAAATGATTCAAAGGTTTAGAAACATCCATAACATCCTAAATTACAACTTAGAGCAGCATTGAGAGTTTTAGCCTAAACACATGGTAGATTTTGCAATAAAAACCATAGGAAGCATGCTCTCGTTGAGTGGAATTGGAATTTGGAGACGGATCGTCGGAATGTTGGCCGGAATTTCTTCCTTCTCTTCTTCCTCCTTTCTTTCTCTCTTTTCCTCTCTATTTCTCGTCCAAGGGTGTCTGAATATTCTCAAAAACTGCTCCAGAAACCTATTTGTAAACTAAAATTAGGCTGTTTCTGAGAAAACGCCCGACCCGGGCGAAATGGTGCCAACCCGGGAGTTTCTACTGGACCTGGCGTTTTGTTGGTTCAAAAATGGCCGGGTCGGGCGTTTTCGCCAGGTTCGCACTGCTCCGTGCAGCCTTCATCAAATGGCCATAACTTCTTCATCCGGGTTCCGATTGAAGAGTACAAGGTACCCACGCGAAGCTATTTCAAAGGCAAAGATAACGGTGGTAATATAAAAGAATTTTGACATTGTCTTGATAGGCAACGAGCAGTTTGAATCAGACCACTGGTCCGGTTTGGCTCATTGTATGCTTTCACTCCACATGTACATCTATCAACTAAAATATAATAATCAAACTTTAATGATTAATTGAAAGATGATTTTAATATAAAAAATAGGAGAAATCTTAGAGTAGAATAAACATTATTTGATTTACATCAAATATTCACCGATGAAGGATCACTTGCTATTTAGTTGAAAATTTCAGTTTGGTCCACTTTCTCTACACTGTTACAGAACTACATTATCAGTACAGGGGCTATGTTAGACCAAACTGGACTGGACTATTTGATACCAATAATAAATTAGTAAAAAATTGATACCCAAGAAATTCATAGATGATGCCATGGAGGCCTGTGCTTCAATAACACATTTTTGTAACCATTCTGAGCTCTCCAATCTCAGGCATACTTATCTCTTCCGCATGGAACTGCTTCTTCAGATGGGTTGATTGCTATGATGACTGATCATTACAACAATTTGATGAGACTATTTTAATTCTATTAGCTAGCTGAACATCTACAAACAAAATAGGGCTGTCAAATTTGCTATTGGGAAGTGGTGAGCAATTTTTTGTTAAGATAAATGTTTGTGAAAACTCATCAGAGAGAAAAGAGTTTCCAAATTTAAAAAGTGCATATTCTTGTGGGACAGACTAAAAAGGAAAGAATGTGTATTCTTGTGGGACGGAGGAGGGAGTAATAAGTTTCTTGCTATCTTATTAGAGTGTCCACGATAGTGGACAAGCCCTCTCCCACCGCCGCGGTAAAAAAAAACTGTTGCATGATCTATGTTTCAGAATCATATACATGCAATAATAGTGAGCGTCTCTTGGAAGAATGTAGTGGAAAAGGAGTTTGGAGCACTGAGAAACAACTCTCATGAAGAGGTTACCAGTACACAAGTATCGTTCATCTCTGAATTATCACTCACTCTGCAAATGTGGCCATGGAGTATTTGCCCCTTTCCAAATTTTTGCAAATAAGGCTTGGATGTTGTTGGAACAAATATATACGTATAGTTTAGAACCAGTTTATTAACAAGTTTAGTTCTTTTTTTTGGGGGGTGTGTAATATAAGAGAATCTTGTGTACTGGTTGATCAATGCACAGACCAAACCAAACGGTGTGTTAATTATGGACATGTTGCCTTGTGGTTTTCAAGAGGTTAGAGATCTCATTATTTGGTCTTTATCTTAAGGGATAGTTATTCCTGTTTAGATGATGCTCCAGCACAAACACTGGCTGATTTGTCAGGAGATGAAGATGGTAACTTATCTAACACTCAATTTTTCCTCTTCTGAATAAATAATAGCTGAATATTGATGATAGTGTTCTAGAAATCCGATCTTCAAAATTTCTTACCTCTTATATTGTTCTAAAGAGCTGAAACTTGTGTTATTTCCAATCAAACTCTGAAACCATGGGTGTTTTTTAAATTTTTTATCGATCTTAATAGTTTGACTCTTTTTCCCTCTCCCTCATCCCTTTGTAGCTAAGTTGTATTCCTTTTTGGGTTGCCGAGTCAAATCTTTTTTTTGGTAAAAGTAGCACATTTCATTTTTTTCTTACTTTAGTTTACTTAATCTTTTTCCTAGTACTTTATTCTCTATTCCCAAAAGAAATGCCTCTACTAGGAAGAAATGAATGGATACAAGTAAGAAATCTAGTCAACATTTACTAAGAAATTCAGAGAATTCTTCCAGTGCTGATACACAAAAAGAAGCAAGTGAGCCAGCACAACTTCCTGTCGTTAATCATGTCAACTTACTAACTAAAGTCAGGAGCAGACGTAACAAAAATATCTTGATAACGTGCAAAGTGATGTGTCTATTGCTTCAATCGATAATTCAAAGGTTATGTTAGTTGAATAGGCCAAATCTCAACATTCTTTTATTGTATCATGTCAAATCCTCGTCTGAGAGATGGTGCATTGATTATCCTTGGTTTGCAAAAAGAGAGTTTGTCGAATATTTGTATCACGTTGGATTAACTTGTGTCATCAGAAGGTATACGTCTTCTTTTGACAAGTTCAATCTTTTGCTCTGATAATAATGTTTATAATGTTGATTTGAAGCAGTTCTCTTGGTATATAAAACTTAATCAGTCCATAAAACTTTTCCCTGGTGACAAGGTTGATATCTTCCAATTTCCAAATAGCATTTGTTTGAAACCACCTTTCAATATAGTACATCATACTACTATTGTAATCAAATTCTACTCTAGGCTTTAACATTGGTTAGATTTTCTGAAAAAATTAGCGTCCTCTCCATGGCATCGCCTGTTATTCTAACTGCGTGTCAAAATTTACGTGTAGGTAGGAAGCTGTTGTTCTAGAGTTGAGGCACATGAACGATGATGTATCCTGATAGCTCTTTGAGGGACTCTGAGCCATTTAAGAAACAATATGTTGCATTACTTGTAAACTGAAAAGTAGTACTCCCTCCATCCTATAATCTTCTTGTGTACTAGGAAGACAAAACAAATAATGCCTCCTATATTTTTTTGTTCCCCACGCTTCTGGTTCATCCGATTCCCCGCTTATTTATGCTAATCTCTATCCCAATTTTATGGAATTGAAATATGGCAATAGTAACACAGCCCTGTCAATTCAATTTGAACAAAGATAAAGGGTGGTAAAGCCATAAAGTCAAATAAAATAGTCTTCTTCAAACAAAAATCTACCTATTATGACTAAGCGTGCGTTATGACTAAGATTGCGCTACAAGGGAGTCCCCAAAGTTGGTAGAAAAATAGCAAATAAATAAAAGGTTTTTCAGAATTTATTTTTTTTGATCATATAAAATTGACAACAAATCTGTCGGTGCTTGAAACAATTTTGTCTTCTCCATATTACTATATCTCTAGAGTCAATAATTTTATATGAGGAACTACTGAACTCAATCACTTGCTGCCGTTACTCTTCAGTTTTCTGTTGAGGTTTATCCTGTAGAGGTACTCAAAATTGGATCAGTGATCGATTTCTAGGTTTCGTCGTAAACCTAATGTTGGTTATTCTGTGATTACAAGAGATAAACAATACCAGGCGTAATACAACCCAAAAGAAGGAAGAACTAAAAACTGAAATTACAATGTAATCGAAACTATAAACAAGAAATTAAACTTAGCCGAATCGAGGAAAGCCCTCTTTCCGCAAGACGAGATACGCTCCGGTAGTGCTCTCGGTTTGGCGCGTCGTACCCAAAGATAAAACGACTTGCGTCTCTGATGAAAAAGCATCGCAATCAACAGAGCTCCGGCGAACTGGATAGAGGCGAGGGCAGAGCTTCGAAAAGAAGACTATGCAGAGAGAATGATGCTTGTGTGTATGCTAATGATCCTGATCAGGTATGATCCTTAGTATTCGATGATATAATATGCAAGGAATGACTAGCCTATTTATAGTCCTAGTTCCACTGCGGGGGTCAACACAGTCTTGATGACTGTCATCATGGCTCATCATGGCGGGGCTGTAACCGCAGTCCGTTACGAATTTGAAAGCTGGAGAGATCGACGTTGAATCTAGACGTTGTACACGCCCTTGTTCAACCGTCACAAGTGGACTGACTTAAAGCAAGTTGATCAAGGCGCAGTCATGCTGTTGATCAAGCTGCTGCTCCAGGCGGAGGTGGTCCAAAACATTTTGTCTGGATCCAGCGACCAGCCCCTAGACCAAGCCAAAGACCACCCAAAGACCAATTGCCAAGATCCAAGTCCAAGGGCAAGGGTACGGGTGCGGCTCGGCTCACGCGCGCTCTTTCACCCATCTTAGTCCACTATAATTTATAAGTGTAGTAAATACACTTCATAAATACACACTTAAAGAAGTGTCTCATCTCCAATGTGGGATAATTAACTTAGTCAATTACTCCCTACACTTTCAACACATAGCTTTATCAAAAGCTACAATGTGATAACTTTAATCCACTATTTCTCACTCACCCGGAATCGGATTTGAGAAAGTGAATATACCACGGTCATCTACGTGGAACGTAGATCGACGCTATACCATTTAATTTTGCAGAATTAAATGTCTCGTCACATTTATTATTCGTCAAACTTCGTTGACCGGACATCTTAAATACAAGATTCCAACACCTAATTGGTTACTTCCAATTACGTAAATCAATAGTTCAAATGGCACACTTGGGTTATGGCACGATAGATGCTATTTTATGTGTTTAAGTGGAGAGAGAAAATAGTATATTTATATTTATGAGAGACAATTTTTTTTCAGAACTAAAAAGGAAAAATGTGGGAGTATTATTTTTGAGTTTTTGTAATCAAGTTTCTTTCTTAATTTCATATACTGGACCTGGAGCATAAATTTTTTTCTTCTGCTATATATTGACTCATGTGGGTCGGGCAAGGCACCAATTCTGCTGATCTCATACTAACGTGAATGAGATCATCGAACAAAAGCATGTGTAATGGTGGATGTACCTATACAAAAATGCATCCAACTCAATTAGGAGTATTATGTAACAACAGTAATATATAAGAGACTCGTGTTAGTGGAATGTGAGATCCATATTATTAGTAAGAGAGAAGTAGTCTTAATGGAATGTGAGATCCATATTATTGGTAAGAGAGAAACTGTTAAAAACTTACATTTTTTAAATGTGCTTGATTTTTCGTGAACGGAGGGAATAATCTTTTAGTAATAACAGCTAAAACTTTGCGACTTTCAGAAAGTAATTGAACCTTAACAAGAGCTACACATCATCACATGCATTCTAAAACATTGGGTGATAGAATGTTTGGTCACTAAATTCAAATTAATTGCATTTTTTCCGAATACTATTATGTAAATTGTCGAGTTAATTTAACTTAAAAATTCTTCTATGAACAATTGAATAAGACAAACAGACACCAGAATTCATCGGACTTAAATATAGGAGTGCTAAAAATTTTCTTCAATTTTCCTTTCAATAGCAGATAAAAAAAAGGTGACGAGATAAGAGGCCAAACAATGACAAGAATTATACATAAATAAAACTAAAGAAAAACATCTATCCTCCTATTTCATTTTTCTTATTTTCTCCTATTTCAATAGCACAACTTTTTTGCCTATTTCTAAAAAAATTGAGATGCTAGAGACATGGAGCAACAACAACTACATTCACTTACATTTCTCATATTTTCAGCCTATTAACTTAAAACCAGGCTAAGAATGAGAGAGGAACTATCGATTGTATACACTGTTGAATTTGCTTAACGGCCCATGAGAAATCTGAATGCGTCTCCCAACGAAACAATGCCTTCAACATGCTTGCTTCCAGCTTCAACCACAACCAGACGCCTCACTCCAGAGAAGAAAAGCATGCAAAATGGGAATCGGAGGGAAACGTTAACATGTGTGTGTGTGTATCAGTGTGTATATATAAGTAGTGTCAAAGGGAATGGAAAATGATCGTGTGCAGGAAAACATCTTCAAACAAACTAGAACGAATCTATAACCTGGCTGGGATAACCTCTCCAAGACTTTATGGAGAGGATCTGTACGTAAACACATAAAACATCTTTGAATGTTGGAGGAGCCGTATACTGAAAATGGGTCATCTCAGTACTGCAATGCCTGCAATGCGGAGATGAAGAAAATAAGGAATTAAGAAGAAGCGATATACTCTATAAGTTATGAGTATGTATCATTGCATAGAATGAGATTTCAAACTAACATAAAAACTGCAATTTCTACTGTGGCGTGGCACTGGGACTATCACACTGACACCGTGCAACTAATATTCACAGATATAGCGATTATAGCATGAAAGCGAATTAGATAGATGTGTTTACCTGATGAATAGTAGTTTCTTCGAGATTAATGTGTGTAGATTTTGTCTCTGGCCAAACTAGTTATGTCACTGCAAAAATGAGGATTAATTAATATAATTCCAAGTGGGGAAATAGATTCACCTGTGATTAGACAAGCAGTATTCGCAGTACTAACCTTCGAGAATATACATCCAATAAAGAGTCATTATCATCAACGATAGGGATTGAACTAACTTGTGCTGCAAAGGAATGAGTCTGAAATCATGTATATGCAGAATATAACATAAGTTTGAAAAAACTAGGGACCATCTATTCAGACCCCAACATTTCATCAAATTCATAAATGTGTTTGAATTAGTTTCCTTTTCTCGTGGAACTGATTTCTGCAGAACCATATAAAATAAGTAATGCCTCCAAGTTGAAATTATTGAACTACAAGGTCAGTCAATTTTTCATGCT
Source organism: Salvia splendens (assembly GCF_004379255.2). Taxonomy (NCBI): domain Eukaryota; kingdom Viridiplantae; phylum Streptophyta; class Magnoliopsida; order Lamiales; family Lamiaceae; genus Salvia; species Salvia splendens. The sequence goes on from NC_056046.1 coordinate 32,392,556, forward strand.
ATACCAAAATAATACTATAAAATAAAACCGTCATATGGAAAAACTCAGTAACTTTAAGCTACATCCAAGAAAGTAAAAGACAATTTAGTGAATAAATGGGTCGCTGTGTCGCTACAAAAGTATACTGCATAGAGACAAAGATTGAAACAGAAATGTGACTACTCCAAAGTCTCCCATTCCTAGTATGTATCTAGATACCTTGAATTAAGAAATTTAATGCAGCACCAAGAGAGGCACTGGGTCTTAACATTGCCAATGGCCTGCGATTTGGCTCTCCAGTCTTAGGAACCCAAGTGCCCAAAGGAATTGAACAAATTGGCAATTGAAGTACTGGCAATGAACCAGGCGAATGCCTGAAAAACCGGCATATACCTGCAAAGCAACATGTTTAATTACTACTACCCACAAGGAGCTAAATATAGTCCAGAACATAGTTCAAACACACTGAAAGTGTCAGTAACTGGTCCACAATACTGACATTTTAGTTATCCCGAAAAGTGAAGCAAGGTGTAATAGATTTTTGTTCGGGGAATCTGCTGAAGAGGAGAATGAATGATGGGAACTGTTGCTACACCACTTTGCAAAATCTTCAGAGCAACTTCATTTAAGGAGTCATCAGGCCCAGCCTGGAAAACTTTATTAAGTTAACATAAAAGAACACATCCTATATGTTAATTCCAGCGTATAAGAGAACATATTTTTGTTTACAAGTCAACAATATAAAGCTTTTGAGGAACTATCTAACATATAAGGAAATCAATGACGATAAGAAATAAATAAGATCATACCAAAACAAGAACAAACAAAAAGGTCTAACCAGGGGTTATATATATGGTGGAAAACATCAACCAAAATAAGGGTGTAATGGGCAGGTATTATACTTATTGTTTTGATCAGCAGTATCAAATATGCAAAAGGATATCTGTATAAAAGATCATCTATCTATCTATCCATCCTGTGGCATAGAAAATTAAAATGATCGGCCCAATGTACACATATTCACCCTGGCATTTAGCGCATCAATATGAACACTTACTTGTACAAGCTGTCTTGGAACTATTGCTCCTTGGCCATTAATTTGATATTTAGATAAAACTTTGCTTCTTTCCAAGCAGATATAGTATGCGTCTCGAGCTCTTCCTCCCGTCAAATTTGACCCATGCCTGCCAAGCTGCTAGCACATATAGAAAATATCACAATGAGATCTTTGAGATTTCACAGTGCATTGCCAGTCAAATATGAGAGAAAATGGTCCCTATTTCACAGAAGATCTATCAACGGCGTTCTGCATGAAGGATAAACTAACTTTAAAATGCCGATTCTGTATTTGACATTATATAACAACAAAACATCAGGGTACAACAGTGGAAATGCACAAGGAGTCAAGGAGGAGGAGAACAGCTATGGTAAAGGGGGGAGGAGCATATTCAGGAAAGATTATTCTGTATAAAAAACATGGCAGAATGCTCTAACCTCTCTCATAATCAAGATAAAATCCATTGCACTAAGAACTCCAACAAATTTCCCCTTTGAAAAGTCCCACAAGGGTGCCATAGAGATCCCCTGAAATGAATATTTTTCATTCTTAAGAGTTTGTAACTTTACCAGAAAAAGATGGTCAACAAAGCACCAAGAACAAACAGCGGAGACAACAACCAAGACACCATCTTGCCAGAGGCATGTTAGTCATAGCGCCCTGGTCTGGTAGGCAATAACTTTAACATTAAAGAACAGGCACTTAACAAATAAAGGTACCTGTTCATGCAATATATGAAATGCTTGCTTTACAGGGAGTTCAACATCCAAAGCAATAACCTGAAAAATAGACTGAGTAAATAAATCAAAGAGACAAAAAAGGAAGAGCGAGAGAGACAATGTTGGGACAGATCATCCAGGCCTTCCCAGATTCAGGGAGCAACTCATATGCCTTGTGAGCTGACAAGAATACAGCTATACGATGACGAGAAACATCTATGTCAGCCTGTGTCACTGTAGGGAAGGGCTCAGGAGGCGTACTATCTGACAGCCGAACCTGTAATAATGATGAACAATAAGATATATTACATCCACTGTGATTGAAAAGAAAATATCATTAAATAACTTCTTAATAATGTTAGTGTAAAATTATGGGTATGGCAGGTGAAGTAAGATGAGAGCACAGGAATGCCATACCACGCGTTGGAAGCTCTCACTATCAACTCCATGCTTGAACCATGACCAGAGGAGGCGCTTGCCGGTTTGCAGCATTGGAGTAAGGTAATCAGCTTCTGTAGACAAGAGGATAGTGTTCACTGTTCCAATGTTACTATTGACAGAAGGCTGGTGCTCATCATGTCTCCATTCACCATCAACCACAAATTTATACTACAGAAAGAGAAGCAGTATTTGAATTTAAACGTACCACAAGCTAAATATATGAAAATTGGATACAAAAAGACTGATGGAAAATTTTATCCTAGCTATGAATCAGTAGAGGTAAACAATTCGACTACGTAATTGAGTAATTTTTGCCACAGAATATATCAAAATAGTAACATAACCAAACGCACATGTCATAACACAGATACCATATTCATGGGAAACACCAAATTAGCTAATTATTAACAGTCATTTAACAATAATATGGCTATTTCCAGTCAAATTCGGAAATAAATTTGCCTTCTTGATTGACACTTGGGGCAATTCTTCACCCTAGCAAGCTCCAAGTCATGAACAACCAACCTGGTGACAACCGGGCGGAAGACTGCATATCGTTTGAAACACCATGGGACAACCCTCAACCGGGGTCATTGGCCATTGTGTCCACCTTACAAATAATAATAATAACAACAAAAGTAAAAGTTAGCATAACATAAGTAGAGCTCAAATCAAAAGCTGATCCTAGAAAGAAGAAAGTAGACAGAAAATGAATTGCAAATCGACTAACCCGGTAAAAGAGGAGAAAATCGGGTTTCTAGGCTACTTGGCCTTTAAAATAACGAAAATGTACTCATTTTGTTATCTATTCCATATATGGGAAAAACGCCAATGAAATTGGTGTGTCTATTAGTAAAGACGCCAACATAGTTGGCGTTTTACAATGTCGTCATACTTTACTCGTATTTTCTCCAAATACAGGCATGGTAAAACGCCAACAAAGATGGCGTGTTTTATATACATACACGCCAATGGAATTGGCGTGTTTAAGTTAAAAACGCCAATAGAATGGGCGTGTTTAACATAAACACGCCAACCTGGTCGGCGAGTTTCTGTTGAACCATATTTCCCCCAGATCTCCCCAAAATCGCGAACCCTAAACACTTTCCCTCCCAAAACGCGAAAACCCTTCCAAGGCGGAAAAACCTTAAGTAAACCCTTGCTTGGGTCGACCCGGTGGTGGATTTAAGCGTGTAGATTTCGATTTGTGGCTCATTCTTCCAAACATTAGTCCTCCTAATCGGTTAGTATATCTAATTTTTGACTCATTCTTCCAAACATTAATCTACCAATATTTGATGGTTTTTTATGATAGTAATATAATTGTAGTGTAATTTATATAATTATTTGATGGATTGTTATGGTATTATATATTGTAGTGTAATTAATAGAAATATTTTGACCAATTGTTATGGTATTAAATATTGTAGTATATCTAATTTTTTACCAATATTTGATAGATTGTTATGATAGTATATATTGTACTGTACTTAATAGAAATATTTTTTACCAATATTTATGTTTTACATTAATGCAGATAGTATGACGTGGTGTGTCAATTTATATTGGGGTGGAAAGATAATTCCCGTACCAGTTTTTTCATATGATCCTCCTTTTGCAAAAGGATTTATTATGTTGGATGAAAGTATTTCCTACGATAAGTTTGTGGAAACAATTTGTGAAAGGATGGGGATAAGCATATTTGAAAACAAAGTTCAAATAGTATGGAAACGTCATATATTCTATGGATCTTCAGTCACGTTTATAGGTATTCTACTAGAAGAAGTATGCATGCCACTAATGTTTAGTGAGAGTATGGCTACAGGAGGTCAAATTGAATTGTATGTTGAGTATTCGGCAATTACTCAACAACATAGTCATCATCTCATAAGTTAAGATGTTGGTACGTCTACGAGAGGCCAAGAACCATGTTTCGCTGCACACAAGATTTTGATGTTGGTACGTCCACGAGAGGCCAAGAACCATGTTTCGATACAACACAAGATTTTAATGTTGGAGGCGTGCACTTAGGGGACAGTGACAATTGTGATGTGGTTGAGGCCATGATTGGTCCTGATAAAGCCGACTTTCTTGATCCACAATCACCTTATGATTCTGAAGATGTCAACCCCGATAGTACAGACTCAGATGGTGCTTCGTCGGATGATGACCAATTTGTTGCTTCAAGACCATCCTTCCAGTTCCGGTTGGAGAAACATCAGTATACTGGTATTGCGCATTATGTGAATAAATGGCTAGAAGGACTTATGATGAGCATTGGGTTTTGACATTTTGTTTTGTAAGCTTTAAAAAATTCGACCCAATCATCTAGAATGGCAAGGACTACATGAGAATTTTTAAGCCTTGTACCTATTGTTGCCATGTCAACTTAAATTTGGATTGATATATAAATATAAATTTCGTTAGAAATGCTAATTTGCATTATGGAAGGTGCATACTATACGAAAAAAAATCAGCTAATTTAGTAGTATGTTCCAATTAACTTTATTTTTACAAATTCTTAAAGAGTTGAAACCTTCTACATTGGCAATGACAAAATTATTTTTTCCACTAATTAACGTAGTCTTACTAAACTTTCAACTTTCAGCACCACAGCTGATACGTACATGAGATGATAAAAACAAGTTACTATGACAAGACAACAATTGATAACACACACTTATAATATGATGCAATACATATATATGATCCTAATTTTGTTTGAGTTAAAGGTAAATTTGTGAGTTTCAGCGCGGCACTGAATGAGCAATTAGAGGCTTAGCCAATGCCAAGTCATTTTTCTGACTCAGCCAAGTCAATAGTATTCGTAGAAAGTGGGGGTCTCCATGCAAAACATTGAATAAGTCTAGCCAAAAGCATCGTGCTCAGGGTAGAACCAAGAACGACTCCAGGGCATCCTCGTCTTCCAGTACTAAACGACAACATGTGCAACTCCGGATCCGTAAGCACGACTACTGAGTCTTCATCATGAACGTGTCTCTTAGGCCTAAAGCGGAGAGGCTCATCCCAAACCCTAGGGTTCCGCCCTAGGCCAGGACGACTAAGCAACACTTGGCTCCCCTTTGGGATAAAGTACCCACACAACCACTGTATCTTTGCTTGAAACATGTGGGACATTGAAAGGTGCTAATGGATGTATCCGAAATGACTCTTTCAAACAAGTCATCACATAATTTAATTTAGGCAAATCAAATTCTTGAACAAGCCTATCTTTACCTACCACTCGATCCAATTCTTCAGATGCCTTAGCAAGAATATCGATTTCTGCCAACGCCCACTCAACTGCATTTGATGGATTATCAACCGTCTCAATCATTATTTCCTGTAAAATCAATCGTTCCTGATTATTATGCTTTTATAAAAACGGTTGAGTACACAATCTTTTAGATACTAAAAACTTACAACAATTAATGCTTTGATCTCTCAAATGGACAGAAGCCCTTCTTGAGGTTAACCTGACTTCTTGAGGTTAATCAAAAGATCAAGAATATCATCTTCCTCACTCTTGAGGCCCTTCTCCCACATCCCTATTCTCTTTTTGATTTCCGGATCTTGATACCTTCTCACATTCTTAATCGCATTCGTTATCTTCTTTTTATGCCCATCCAAATCCAAAACCACCAGCCACGGCAAAAAATCAGCAATGGCGAATCCATAGAGGCACGAAAGAATCGCGAACAATCCATCCACATGCTCTCTCTCTTCAACCCCCGCCCCCCCATCCGCCATTCCTGACCCAAAAAACCTCTCACCAAACACCATTTTTCTTATCACATTGCCACAGTAAATGGCGCGCCGCATCTCTCACATTCACACTTCCGTTGCTGTCCGGATTCTTGCACTGTTTGTACACATATCTGACGAGGTGATCGGCTTCCTCGAGTCTCTTCTCGTGTAGCCGTTGAAACACTGCATTTGATAGCACACCCGACCTCATAACCATCCTCATTTTAGTCCACTGGTCGCCCGAAGGCGACAGAGCCAGCGTCAGGTAGCCGTCGCTGGTGATCTGGGCTGATATGGCTTCGGGCCGGGAGTCAAATACGGTTCCTGCTTCTTCAAGAACTCTCTGGAAAGTTCAGGAGAAGTGACAGTGATGACGTGGACTCTGCCGTGCTTGATGCAGGAGATTTCGGTGTTGAGGTCTTGCATGAGGTTGTGTATCCATCGGAATGCTGGCTTGTTTGACAGAATTTCCGGGAGGCTGCCGACGATCGGGTAGGCGGTGGTGCCCGGAGGAAGAGGCGGGGACGTGGGACTTTTCTCGGTGGATTTAAGTTTGTAGATGAGTAGTGAAATTAAGCACAATGCTAGTAGCAATGGTGGGAGATTGTTGGTGAGGCTTGTTTCGATTTTCATGGTTGTTTTTCTGAGTTTCAAAATGTTTGTAGCTTGAGTTCATACCTTGCATCTTGGCCTTGCCTTTTATAGAGGGAAGTTCCTCTACTAATCGAATTGAAAATACTATCTTTTGTGCATTGCACGAGTGTGATACCGGTATATATAAAAGCTAACACTATAAATTACCATCAAATACGATCAACACGAAGGTCAAGGCATACTTAATTACTACAGAAGTTTTTCTTGGTAAGGAGCTCTACTATGTATATTAGCATTGTCAACGAAAAATAGTTTCATTTGTAAGCGAAACAAGTTTTAAAGCGTATTGTTAATGTAACAAAGAGAGAGAAACAAAGGATAACTGTAAATTACAAGAGGGAAGGAAAAAGAAAAAAGGGTGAAAAGTTTCCATTAATACAAATGACATCGAATATAAAAACAGATAAATATTCGTAAAAATACAAAAAATATGCGCATAGAAATTGAAAAGAAAAAAAATATTTAACATGTGGTTTAAATTCACTAAGAAAACAAAACCTGAGTTTGCATGGATCATTTGTAAAGAAAATTGAAATAATACTTTATAAATTACTTCTTCGTCCGTCATCATGTTTTACGGAAAATGTTAAGAAAAGTGGGTGGAAAAAAGTTAGGGGAATATAAGTCTCATTTGTATATATTAGTTTTAATTGAAATGTTGGTGGAATAAGTTGGTAGAATGTGGGACCCTGTTATCATTTATAGTAAAAATGAACCGAGGTGGAGGGAAACAAGAAGCAGTGTATAACTCGATCTACGATCGAGTACGAGCTCAAAGAGGAAGCTGCAACGAATGTTGAAATCGCTTCCATTAAACCATTCACTGGCCTCATGCTACTCTGTGCTAAGTATTTGCTCCGCAACAATGACAATTGATCAACTATAGCCTCAACAATGACAATTGATCTACTATTAACTTGGGAATGAGTGTTTTACTTTCATGTTTACTAAAATAAATTTCTATCCTCCTACTATATATCTCTGTATTTCATTTTCTCTTTTTCCATGCTTTTAATATCTACATATTTTATCAACTCATAACTATGAAATTTTGAAAAAGCCGCCACAAGAAAATCCTACTCCCTGCGTTAGCTATTAAAAGTCACACTTTATCCGCCACGAATTTTAAAAAATGTTAATAGAAAGTGAATTGAAAATATTAATGAAATGGGAGTCATACTCTTTGATACGCTCGGTTTTTGCACTATTTTAAGGCCTTTATGCACTATTTTATGGCCTTTATTTGGTCCATTTTGAGTATCAATGTTGCAATACATGTCCAATAATTACATATTTTATCTGTTTTCGTATTTTGACGTGTTTTGTGAGAAATGTGCAAATTTGAGCCTAAAAAGATAGCTAAAAGTCGAAGATGAAAATCTGGAGCATTCTACCCGCCCAGCGGACCGCTGGCGGCCAACGATTGTTGAACAAATAGCAGTCCGCTTCGAGAAAGTTGTGCTGAAAAGACTAGTTCAAGACATAATTGTAACACCCCAAATCAGGGTTTAGTTGGAAAATTCCTTTCTACACAAATTTGCCAATTTAGGGTGAAATTCTTATAATTTGTGCACAACACTGAATGTTATTTTATATAGTATTGGGGTAACACATGTATCGCGTCAGTAAGATTGAGCAAGAAAATAGAATTAAATCGGAAATTATATAGCGTATATAATAGAAGGGAGAAATTGTCATTTTGCATAAAAGATGCTATATTTATTTTTATCTCCAAAAAACATCGAGAGGCACGATTTTTTTAGGTTTCTAATTTTTTTTTACTACAATCAAGACAATTATACATGGAATCATCTAGAAAGAATATGAATGATCAAAATAGTGCCATTTGTCATTTACTATTCATAATTAATTAAATAATGCGACTCTTGCTATAAAATCAAATATAGCTACTAGCCTACTTTTCACCTCACTTTGGAGAATCAACCAATTAGTAATCAAAGGAGGAAGAAGAAGTAGCAATCTATGAAAGTTTCACTTAATTTGTGTTGAGGCTTTGAACCAGTCGAACCAACGTATGGTTATCAAGGTAGGGCTCTCTTTTATCCTATTTTTCTTTTATTTGAAACTTATGATTGGTTATGAGGTAAAAATTTTCTGAGTTGAACTTATGTATGATTGAGTTAAAAATTTGAAACATAAGTTTTTCCATTGAACTAAATTGAGTTGAACTTATGTATGATTTTGGGTATGAACTGACTATCTTAGTGCATTAATCCATGAATCTTAATTGGTCAAATGGTTGTTGAAAATGAATAATATATCTTATTTAGTGACTAAAATAAATTTATTAGAATTTATAATGGTCATTTGACATATTTTGGAAAATTGATTGGAATATTGAAGTGAAAGATCTTTTTTTGAGTAAGGAATTGAATATGGTAATGACTAATAACTAAGTGTGATTATGTGAGTGGATTAACCATAGAAATGAGACTAGAATTGATGATTGAAGCATATTCTAACGATTGCAAATAATTGAGATTAAAGAAATTTAGTTGATAAGGTTAATGAGTTTTATTTATAAGATTTGGTAAAAGAAATATGATTTAGAATGACTATGGATGTTAAACTAAATTTGAGGATTTACTAAGTAAGATTAGTAATTACGGAGTATAAAGTAACTAGTGGAAATAGTAACTTAGAATTTGATTAAGGGAATAAAAGACATGAAACAAACATGGAATGGATAGATAAAATTAGGGGTGGCACGGTACGGTATACCGCACCGAAAATGTCATACCGCATATCGTACCGCAAATTGTGGTATGAGAAAATGTCATACCTATACCTTAACGAATCTGCGGTATACCAAAAATTCGGTATGTCAATCTTTGAAAACCTTTACCTTACCGACATTTCGGTATACCGTACCGTGTTGCGGTATACCGCAAATCATACCTGTTTGATTTATAAAATATTGAAAATAACATTTTATCTATCTAGAAAATGTCCAAAATATAAAATTCCATCACAATCAAACATAATTCATGTCATTCAAAAATCAAAACATAGTTCATACATTCAAAACATAGTTCATCAATATTCATACAACTTCCAAAAGGTTAAATAACATGGTTTGGGTAGAGAAAGTGATGCTTGAGCTTCAAAGAAGATGCCATTCCATTATGCATCAATCATCAATTCATCATCAACACCTGTTCGAGATTAAACAACAAACATGGAAAACTCATATCATAAAGATAAATACCAAAGCATTGATAGAAAACATAAAGCATAACATACTACTCTTCTCAGGCTCATATCAGAAAGATAAATTGGCTTTTCTCAAGCTCATTCAAGACCAACTTAGAAGCAAAATATACTCTGTTCAAAACAATAAGCAATGATTTCTCATAAACCACATGCCAAAACTACCAATCAGGTCAAGTGTTGAATTATTGTAAAAAGATGCGACTAAAGATAGATAATGTTTCTCAACAGTCAACAGAGAGTAGATAATGTTTAAAAGCACATACTTTAGAATAATACTAGAAATTAAAATGAATAAAATGTAAACAATCTCATTGGAAATAACAAGAAAATAAACTCTAAATAACACAAAAATGAAAACATTGCAAAAAGACCTATGAACAGAATTAATACAGCTACGGTTTTCAATTCTTGTGCTAAGACTGTAACAACTCACAAAGATCATCACCCATCTAATTGCAAGCTGATTTCAAACTGTAACAACTCACAAAGGATTAGGCAAAGGATTGTGAATTGCAATTCTTGTGCTTGTGAATTGTGATAGGCAAAGGATTAGCTCAAGTAGAGGTGTTACTTGAGAAGCATCTTGGCCCATGTTTTGATCTACAAAAGAAACACAAAAGGATAATTAACATCTATAAAGATATAAAGCTAATAATTGATACTAAAGAGTAAAGCAACATACTCTTTTCTATTTCTTCAATTTCTCTATAAAATTCAAGGTCGTCATCAATGGGATCCTTATATAAGATAAAATTTTCAGCTCTAAGCCAATCACTAGTGCACACCAATGCCTCTACCATTTTTGGACTCAAACACGTTCTAAAAGAATCCACAACCCTTTTACCTAAGCTAAAAGCAGACTCACTTGCAACCTTTGAGCTTGGAATTGCAAAGATATCCTTCGCAATTAGTGAAAGGATTGGATACCTGGATGCATTTAATTTCCACCACTCCAAAAGATCAAAAGTATGATTAGACCTCTTCTCCATCTCATCAGCTAGGTACTTATCCACTTCAGTTGATATTTGATTCAGTTGGTCTTGTTCAATTTCCTCTTGCACTCCATTATACAATTCATCAAAGAGATACAATCCACCTTGGCCAATATTGTCTCCAACATCCTCACATTCTAGAAGTGGCCTCTGATTCAACACGGTATCATTTACTCCCTTATATTCTCCCCACAAACTGACCAAGTCATTTTTAAATCGATCACACAAGTGTTGAAGCTGTTGGTCTTGATCAACATTTGTTAAGCTCCTGACTTTCAGTTTTTTGACACTAACTTTAAGCATTTGAAGCTTGTTCCTCGGATCCAAGACATTAGAAATAAAAATCAGTGGATTCATTTTACTCCAATCCTCCCAATATTTTTCAAATTTCAGTTTCATTGCTTTTGCAACCTTTGAGAGAGTGAAATCTGAATCACCACACTTTTTCTCAATCTCAATTTGTAAAGCAAACATTGAAAGTGCAATCAAATGGGACATAGGAGTTTTAGAAGCACTTAGCTGTAAAGTCAGGTCATAGAAACTTTTGAGGAAGTATAAAAATGCTTTTGCATTATCCCAATCTTCTGAACTTGGAAGCATCATCGCCCTACCCTTTTCATCATTCTCACGGAAGTATTTTATGAAAGGAACACATTCTTCAGCCATTCTCTCAAACACAATTCTATACTTTAATGCAATATCAAGCATTTTATAGGTAGAATTCCACCTAGTTTTCACATCCATGGGAACGGTTGATGTACTAGAAAACTTAGTATAGCAAACTCCCTAAATTTGTTCAATCTTCCAGGCGAAGAATGAAGAAACAAAACAGCTTTCCTTATAGGCTTAATTGAAGATTTCAGCTCTTTCAAACCATCTTTAACAATCAAGTTAAGTATATGGCATGCACATCTTAAATGCAAATACTTCCCATCGAACATCAAAGTTTTATCAATCCTCATTCTCCTTTTCAAGTATTCAATCGCAGTATCATTAGACGATGCATTATCAACTACGATTGAAAACAATTTCTCTATTCCCCATTCCCTTAAACAGATCTCAATCAACTTTCCAATTTCTTCCCCTACGTGGCTTGTGATTTTAGTGAAGTTGATAATTCTTTTATGCAACTTCCAATCATTATCCAGAAAATGTGTAGTGACAACCATATAATTTATATTCTGAAGGGATGTCCAAGTGTCAGTAGTGATACTGACTCTTTGTCCATTAAGAACAGCTTGTATTTTTTTTTCTCTTATAAAAACAGGGTATAAACCATACCTGCCACTCTCCTTCTACTGGGCATTTGAAATCTTGGTTCAAACTCATTCACAAGAGCAACAAATCCCTCCTTCTCAACTGCTCGAAAACACACTTCATCTCTGATCACATATTGAGCCATCTTCAGTTCACACCTTTTCTGACTAAAAGAGTGAGGAACGATGCGACTTCCTTGTTTCATAGTCTCTTTCGTCAACACCGTTTGACCTTTCTCACTGCTCACATCATACAATGGACTTAGCTTGCACCTGTTGACTAAGTGATTTTTCAAGCCACTAGTACTCCCACGAGCAGCCGGTATTTCAGTTTTGCAGTAATTACATACCCCTATTTGTATCTTGCCGCCACTCGTATCCTTTGTCTGTTTTGGCAATGCTCCCAATATGGACTTTTATTTCTTTTGGTATGAGGTAGAGGAGGTTTGTCTTCTACACCTTCTAACGATCGTTTTTTACTGGAACCATCATCAATTGTTGAATTATTTGGTGTTTCTGAAATAGGCAGACTTGGGAGCGTATGAGAAGCTTCGGATTCCATCCTGAAAAGACAATATATTTTAATATTAGCACTACTTATCATCACAGAAACTGACTTATTATTGAGAATCATAACATAGAATTAATTAACCTATTGTTAATTTTAAACAGAAAATTAATTAACCCTTGGTGTCTACAAAGTCTAAAACATAGATCCAATGAAGTTATAAATTATCACTAGTTACTTCACAAGAAAAGCTCATTCTATTGCTACCAAGTATACAATAATGCACATTTATAACAACAAATATCTCTAGGCATAACTAAAATGGGAGAAACAATAAATAAAGCACACACTGCCATTAAATCAACTACAAAAAAAAAGTTTTTTGCTCTTCCATTCAATAAACCTTGTCTATAAAACTGAAGAATCATTAAATCAAGTACAAAAGGAGAAATTTTGTACAAGTTTATAGCAGCAACAGCCAACAACACATATATACTTCACACCCATTAATTCATTCCTAAATCCCAACAAACAACCCATTGAATTAGAAAAAATTGCCAAAAGGGATAAAAATTAAAATCACTATCAATTATGTATAATACTTACCAATTAGGGTGCGGACGGCGGTGGACGAAGTGGTGCGGCGGAGTGGTGGTGGTGGAGTGCTGCTGCGGCGTGAATGGAGAATTGAGAATCTGAGATTAAGAATTAGGGTTAATGAATAATGCTTTACGAATTACGCCTCTAATGACTAATCTTTCTTTAGTTTTGAAAATATAAATATTATAATTTTATAAATAATAAATATATTAAATATTATAATTTTATAAATAATAAATATATTAATATATATAATTATTAACAGTATATACCGCAAAATTACGGTATATATCGTAATTTTGCAGTATATACCGTAATTGCGGTATAATGCGGTATGATGCGGTATATGCAAAATTCATACCTTTGTTGTGCCTTAATCTAATGGTAAGGTATCATACGGTACCGAAAAATGCGGTATTTTCAGTATTTTTTCGGTACGGTAAGTGCGGTATTTCGGTATTTCGGTATTTTTGCCAGCCCTAGATAAAATGAGTAGTATATGGAATGCATTTAATTGATCTTGAAATTTATCTGTGATTATTAATATTTTTAAATTAGTATTAAGTTGGCGAACATAAAACTGTGAATAGTAATAGAATATTTGGTGATTTTTTTTTGTTGGAGGATTTAATGAGGAGTAATTACTGCAGTCTATATATATATATACCTATAAGATAATGGGGTGTGTTAGGGTCCTTACAACATCTTAGTGTAAAACACAGAACAAATCACAATCCTTGGATCATTAGATTGGATGGTTGTGATTAGTTACATTATCATACTAAAAATCTACATTATTAGCCAAGGTACTTTATCAGACTAGATATTTACATTATTAGACTAAAACTGTACATTTTTAACCAAAATGCTACATTATTAGCCGAGGTACATTATTAGGCTAAAAACCTACATTATTAGATGACACGTGACACTAATCTAACCGTTAGATCACAAAATCCAATGGATTGCATGTGTTTTGTGTTTCACTTATACTTAGCGTTTGGATATGAATACATCCCTATGATATATATATATGTATGTATGTGAATGTAAATACAAAATATGGGGTGTTACAACAATTGATCTATGTCAATAGGTGAAATAATTCTGCGACACGTTCTACCATCACACTAATAAAAATATGAAACATCTATGTCAATAAAAATATGAAAAAGAGTATGACTCCCATTAAAAATTAAAGGCCCTAAAATAGTGCAAAAACCGAGCGTATCAAAAACCGAGCGTATCAAAGATAGTATTTGACGCTTAGTATATAATAGCCTGTTGCAATTATATTCCCCGTGTTCGATATCCCGGTACTGAACTTTAGCTATACTATTTCTACCTTGTATACTTGCGAGTAGTTTTAGTGCTAAAAAATAGTGCATCAAGTTTTTGGCGCCGTTGCCGGGGAATATTCTTGCTTTAAGCTGATACTGTAGAAAGGTTTATTATACTAATTTAGAGTGTAATATTATTTAATTTTATTTTTCTTTTGATTTTTTTTATGTAATTGAGGAAAAGCAATGAACGCATCAATAGGTTATTCTCGCTTTAGTAGACTTCTGATGTGGGCAAGGACATGGGAATACGAGAGCCTTGAAGACTTGATGAGTGGGCCATTAGAAAGAAGCAAGAAAAGTGCAGAAGAGGTGTCTGAAAGCAAACACAAATTAGACACTGCTATGGAAGCTTTGGCAACTTCAAGGGAAACATGGGAGAAGAAACATGATATGATACTTGAACTAAGTTCGTCTATACTCGAAAAATTGGTGAATTCTTTCAAACCTTCTCTCCCTTTAATTTTAATTCCTTGTATTGCTGACGAAACTAATTTTGATAAGGATCCACAATTAAGTCATGCATGGAGGAAAAGTAGAAGCAAAGCTAAAAGATCCAAATTGAGAAATCGTATCAGGTACAATCTCTGTGGGTTCAATCTTATGTGTCTGTTGTCAAATTCTGTGTTTGCACACTCTTCTACTGCAACTCTTGATAAGCTCCGTAGAGCATGGGTGAGATATAAAGTTCAATGTTGATAGCTTTCTTGTTTTTGGTAGTTTCTAGTTTTATTTTTATTTTATTTACCTTTGTTTTAATTTTCATTTTATTTTTTAAATTTTCATTTTTTTTTAAAAAAAAACTTTCTTCAAAAAAATAAAAAAAATCTCTCGTTTTTGGAAAAAAAAAAAACTTTTTTGGAGCAGGGCC
This sequence comes from Salvia splendens, assembly GCF_004379255.2. NCBI lineage: Eukaryota > Viridiplantae > Streptophyta > Magnoliopsida > Lamiales > Lamiaceae > Salvia > Salvia splendens. Next base: position 32,407,954 of record NC_056046.1, read on the forward strand.
AGCAGTCCGCTGCATTGAACTCAGCGGCCCGCCGGAAGAAGAACAGTGAGGACAAACCATTCTCAGCGGTCCGCTGTACTGCAGTCAGGGACCGCTGAGGCGAGTCAGACACGACATTTTATTTAAGGTATGTTTCCTCTATTCCTTATTTCATTTTTTTTCTTTCTAACCCTGGCATCAACTTCCCCTCTCTTTATCTATCTTTTTCTCCACATTATTCACACACCCACACTTCAAATTCAGATCACCTTCTCAAATTCTTTGGATTCTACCAAATTGTTCTTGTGCTCAATTGTCAACCAACGCAAGGTACGTTCTTCTTGAAATTTCTGAGCATTGATCTTGAATTCTTTCTTTGAATGACTTTGTTGTTGGTATATATTTTGGTAGTTTGAATTGGAGTTTGATGGGGGATGATATACTTTTGATAATTTGTTGGTAATTTTGTGAGTAGGATTTATTGGAATTGATTATTGTTGGGTGTGCTTGAATTAGCTTCTTTTGTGGATGAAATTTGATTACCCCGTTGACTTGATTGATACGCATAGTTCATGTTCATAGCATTGTGAGGCTATTTTATCTTGCATGACTTGTGTATATTTTTGAGCTTATATTGTTTTGCATGATCTTGTTCTATTGTTGAAAATTCTTGCAAATTTGGGGGGATAGAGATCTTGATGGGGGATGATTTTTAAATCAAGGTTGAGTATTTGGTCTTGCATGTGATTATTTTTACACCTTGATTTGGTTCAAGTTTGGAGGATTGCCAAATATTAGGTGTTGTATCCTACTACAATTTTCTTCATTCTATGCTCACATTGCGAATTTGTAGGTACAAAGGCATCCCAAAGGAATTCCCGCGATAGGGGATAACTCATGAACTTCAAAGAACGTCAAGCTAAAGATGAAAAATAAGCGCTTGTTGGGAGGCAACCCAACCATTTATTTTCAGGTTTTGCAGTATTTTTGTGTTTTAAATTCGTTTTGTGTTGATTGAAATTTTCGCAGCTTCTGGACCATTCCCAGCGACCGCTGTGGCACGCGCAGCGGCCCGCTGGCGACTCACTGGACAAGTTTTGACACTCCACAGCGACCGCTGGAGGGCCCCCAGCGCCCGCCGCCCAATTGCAATTTCCAGAATGATTTTTCGAATTTTTCAAATTTTCACCCCGTCCAGCAACTACGCGAAATATTTTATGGTATGTTTTCTTTTTCATAGTTTACTCACGTCCCTACCGACTCTACAAACTTATTTTACACTTTGTTGTAAATAAGTTTTGGGGGATGAAGTGGTGGACCATGAGTTTAGGTTTTTGTTTTAAGTTTTTAGTTTAAGTTTTTGTTTTGAAAAAAAAAATCCCGAAGGTGAATTTCTTGAAAATATGTCATGAACTCAACATGAAGAACTTAGAAACACGTATGCTTAGGGACACATTAGACCGAGTTGCCAGTGATATTAAGTTCTTTCACCTTTGATTAAGTATGGCTTGATGTTTTGATATGATGGTTTGGTAAAAAGGTGCATAATTAGTAAATTGCTTGTTCGCCTTGAATCATGCTTATACCCTTGTGAGATTTGAGCCTTAATTTCTTTCATGTGTGATTTATCTGCATTCATGTACATGTTTCTAGAACTTGCTCCTAGTTGATTTAAGTTGATTTAGGAGGATGTTAGACCATCTTTTCATACCTACTTTTATATCCAAAAATTTTGACCCTTTTCAAAAAATTTAAATCTCTTTATCCCTTTGGAGCCAACTTTGAGCTTTTAAGCCTATTCTTTGGAAGCCAAATCAATGGGGACATTCCTTGGGTTAGTATAGATATTTTTATTTGATATTTTGTAAAGGAATTGGAGAAATAAGGGGAAATTGTGAAAAGTGAAAAGTAGTGTGCTTAATGTTATAAAAGTACAAGTTTGACATAGAAAAAATTCAAAAGTGTGCTTGATCTAGAAATGATGCCTATAAAAAAGAAAAAAAAGAAAGAAAAAGAGAAAAAGAGAGAAAGGTTGTGAAGAAAAGAAGGAAAATCAAAGTAATTTGGGAAGTGAGAAGAAATATAGACATAGTCTAAGTTTACTGAGATTTGAATTGTTGGTTGGGTGCTAAGTTTGATGTGGTAGAAATTGATCACTTTTGCTATGATTGGTGATAAGGCTAATTTCATGCATAGGTCTAGGGTTTTAATTCATGAAATTTCTGGGTCTAACGCACGTTTTAAGCCAGGTGTGTGAAGATTTTCGCCAGGTCCGGGAAAGGAGGAGGACAGTTGCGTGGACCTAGGAAATAGGCGAATGAGTGGACATTATGCGGAAAATTGCTTGACGGAGGAAGCCTCGGAGTTGAAGGGTAGAATAGAGATTTCTACGAAGACTCTAGAAGGCTATGTCCGCGTCTATAAAAGGGATAAGCATGCACGCTGGAGGGACCTTCTCGGTTGGAGGCCTCACTAACAGCCTGTAGCTCAGTTCACTTTTCACACACTTGGGTTCTTTTCGTGGGGAGATTCAGGGGGTTATGCACTGGGGTTTACTTTGAGCTTTCTTACATTTTCGATTGGGTTGTAACACCGTCCTTCTGTGGGGCGAAGAAACAATTTAATTTTGGCTTTCATACTTTGCTGATGTTGCCGAGCTTCGTTGTTCGAAGCTCGGACCTCTGTTTGTTTTTGCTGAATATTCTCTTAGTTTAATGCAAGTTTGATTTTCTGTTACGACTGTTATGTTGATTTTCAGAATTTTGGAGTTGGATTGTTCGAGTTGGATGCGTTTCGCAGTTGTTTTCTGAATTTATGCAGGTTTGCGGTTGGATCTGGGTGATCAGAGTCTTTTTGTGGATGAATCAGAGGGTTGAGTTCGCTGGTGTTGTAGAGTTGTCTGCGATTGTTTGAATTTGAAGGGATCGGAGTAGATCTGTGAAAACCGGAGTTATGGAATCGATTGTGTCTGTTGTTGGGTTCGGATCGCTTGGATCCAGAGTGGATTAAGCATCTGACGTGAATCTGAGCAAGATTGATTTAAATTTATGCCTAGTTTACGTGTTTTCATTTTATTTCGCCTAGTTTACGTAGATCTGATGTATTTTCAGTTTATGGTAAGTTTTCGGCATTCCAATCTCTATATTCTGCTCGAATCTAGATATATGCTCTGTTTTCTCCATTTGCGTGTTTGAACTGGTTAGGAAATTGCATGTCGTTGTTAGTTGGAGCATGAGTTTGTTACTTGCAGCTTTAGCCGTACTTGCTATATTTGGAATCATGGTCCCCGCTGTTTTATTCTCCCTGTCTAGTCTTAATTAGTTAGTCGTTTACTCAATCTAGGAAGTAAAATGTGTCTCTCAGTATTGAAGTCTGATTCTATTACATTCTCTGTGTCCTAGGTCTAGAGGTAGTTAAAATTCTCAACCCTTTTTGCGTGGCAGCAGCCGCTTGTTTCCAGAGTCTCTTAGCACTACTTCACGAATCCATATTCGTGGGATCGACCCCACTTCCCTATACTAATTTATAGTTTACGGGTTGAGGGATTTATTTTTGAAGGGGAGTCGAGTGTGTCCAACGACAAAAACACTCTATGTTCTCTTGAGTTCCTGGACCTGGTGATCCAGTGGATTTAAGGAGCGTGGTGTCTTGACCAAGCACTTGCATTAATTTTCTCTGTGCACACTTGCTTACTCCGAGATCGATAATCACGACCCTTCCCTTCAAATGGCGCCGTTGCCGGGGAAGGATGGCGTGCTTTGTGCTAGTGTTTAGAGTCTGTGGTGTAAATAGATTTGATTTATTTTCTTTCTTTTTTATTTGTAGTTTATGAGCAGAGGCTCAAGATCTACCCACTGGAGCAACTCATCTGGGTGGAAGCACGGCCAGTTTAATTGGCAGGTTAAGGATACAGTCTCTACTGTGACCACCAGATCAGGGTTCACCACGGGAGATCCGTTTCCGAGTGATTTCACTAGCAACGAATATTGGACGTCGTCAGGACGCGAAGATCCCGAGTCACCACCCGAATCAGAAACAGAGTCGGAAACAGGGGAAACAGAGGAAGTAGTCATGGCGCAAGTGGTAGATCCAGATCCAGAGATAGGGTCGTTGACAGCTCATTTAGATGGAGAGCCGGCCCAAGCCATAGTAATGAACCAGTGCCAGAGGACTATTGAGATCAAGACAAACGTACTCGGCATCTTGCCAACGTTCTCTGGGTGCAGAAATGAGTGTCCGTATGAGTTCTTAAATGAATTCAGTAAGTTGTGTGGTATTCAGAAGAGGCCGAATGAAGCAACAGAGGAGGATTATCGCCTACGGGCAATTCCGTTTACCTTGAAGGGGGAAGCTAATACGTGGTTATTGAGGTTGCCACCGGATTCTATCTGCACATGGAGGGACTTCAAGTTGGAATTCTTAGATTATTTCTTCCCATCTAACAAGACGAATGCACTGAAAAAGGAAATACTAGAGTGTAAGCAGGATTACGATGAATCCTTGAGTCAGTATTGGTCGAGATTTAAGGGATTGTTGGATGCATGCCCGAATCACCGAATGATAGAGGCAGAGACCTACTCTCTGTTTTACGAAGGGGCAACTCTTGAGTCAAAGGATTTAATGAATTCCTCGAGTGGGGGGAATTTCACAAGAAAGAGGGGAAGTGAGGCAAGAGAAATCCTGGGGAAGTTGATTGACGCTAAGAAGGCGTACGATAACCCTAGGAATGCAGTAAGGAGAGGATCGGTGCATGCTGTGAGAGAGCAAGAGGGTGATAAGGTAGAAGCAAGGATTGACAGGCTCGAGAAAGCTCTATTGAACGCGATTGAAAAAGTAAATCCACCAGCTTCACAAGGGAAGGAGAAATCCCCTAGTCCAGGAGATAATCAAATTCAGCAATATTACGGAACCCAGGAAGGAGATTATCAGGCCCAGGTCAATGCAATGGGAAGTTGGAATCCCGATGGGAGCTGGAATCCAGGGAGACAGAGAGATGCGCCCTGGAGAAACCATCCAAATTTCAGATGGACTGACAATGAGCAGAATCAGCCAGCACCACAACAAAGTCAGCAGGTTGCACCTCAGCCCGAGAGACAAGGTAACTGGTCAGGAAGGAATCAAGAGGGGCAGGGCAGCTGGATCAATCGGAACCAATGAGACCACTCGAGCTGGGGAAACAAAAATCAGAACAATCACTACTAGAAAAATTGCTTCTCACTACACTTTTTTTATCACACTTTATAAAAAGTGCCAGCATAGATGTACTATCTACACACTAGCTTTTCACTGCACTTTATAATATATTGTTACTACACTTCAACATAAAAAGTGCCATCATAGATGTACTATCTACACACTACCTCTTACTACAGGTACTCGGTGCTGCACTTCATCAAGTGCCATTATAGATGAAGTGTCAGCACAGTAATTTTCTAGTGACAATTTTAAGTGTCATTATAAGCCAATTTTCTAGTAGTGAATCAAGGGAACTCTTATGTACCACCGCACCAAAGGAATTTTCAGAACAATTACCAGAGTCATGGAAATCAATACAACAACTCTTCAGGAGGTCAAGGAAACGCTCGTCAGAATCAAATGAGTGGGCCGACTCTGAGTATAGGGCCAGGGCCCAGTCAGCCACCAAAGCCACAAAAGAGTATTGATGATATGGTGCACGATCTCGTCAGTTCTCAGCAACATATGCAAAACAACCTGCAATCGAACAATGACGTAGTGCATAAGCTTCAAGATGCTCAACAGGAGCAAAAGGCAGTCATGGATATGCTGGCTAAGCAATTGTCCCAGATAGCCACTTCTTTGAGTGACATGAGGGGAAATGAAGGAAAGATTCCCGCCTCAGTAAGGCCACCGGATAGAGCGAATATAAGTCAGATTACCTTGAGATCCGGGAAGGGATATGATGGGCCAGTGGTAAAAATGAAAGAAGCGACAATCTCCAAGGAAAATAAGAAGGACGAGGATACAACTCCTAGGTATAGGAACTTGGAGGGAGAAAATTCCTTGGTTATGGATGACTTTAAAACAGGAGATTTGGAGAAACCCTTGCCTAAGTCAAATGAACCATTCTTCCTCGATCCAGAGCCGGAGTTGGAGAATGAGGCAGTAAGGGAGGAAAATGGAGAATTCTCAGCTGAAAGCTCTATAGGAGCAGGGAAGCGGCTGAAGCCTTTCCCAAGCCGGGGGAAGCCAAGATGAAGAAGGAGGAGCCGGTGGATTTCATGGATATTTTTGGGAAATTGGAGATTAATCTACCATTCTTACAGGCTTTGAAATTGCCGGTGTTTAGTAAATTCATCAAGGAATTTATAGCTGGGAAGGCTAGACCCAGTGGGAAAATTTTGATAGGAGAGAACGTCTCTGCAGTGATTCAAAAGCGGAGGATGCCTTCGAAATGCAATGATCCAGGTATGTTCACCTTACCCATCTCTATTGGTGATGTAAAAATCGAGCATGCGATGTGCGATTTAGGTGCATCCATAAATGTGTTACCACTGTCTATATACAAGAAGTTAGTAGGGGTAGGCATGGTGGACACGAAGGTTGTGATCCAATTGGCAGACAAGTCATGCATTTGTTCTGAATGAGTGCTTGAGAATGTGATAGTAAAGGTACATGACTTATTGTACCCAGCTGATTTCCATGTGATTAGAATGAGTGATAATGAGTCTGCAGAGTCTGGCGGAGTGCTTTTAGGGAGGCCCTTCCTGCGTACCGCTAAGACTATCATTGATGTCTTTGATGGCACCATCTGCCTCGATTATAATGGGGAGAAATATACATTCAGCATAGATGAGGCAATAAAAAAACCTCTTGACGTCGAAAATTTACATGCTATAGATGTTATTAACCCCTTGGTCCAGGAGTATCTTGAGACAGAATTAATGCAGGAACAGATCGAGAATTCCGAGATGAGTCATGCCATTGATAGAGAAGTAGCTAGTTGGTGTCAAGCAATGAACACAGATGAGTTATCAGATGATGAGCTAGCTGAAGCAATTATGGAATTCTGTACGAAACCGGAGCGAGCTGGATCAAGGAAGGCACCTTATGTGGCGAGCATGGACAGTTCTACTGAGTCTAGGAAGGGAATACCAACTGAGTCGATGGAGAAAAATCCCTTGCCCCAAGAAAAAGATGTCCCCAAGAAAGAATTGAAGACACTTCAACCCGGGCTCAAGTATGCGTATCTGGAGGAGAATGAAAATTTCCCGGTGATTATTAACAGCAGCTTGACCGAGGGACAAGAAGAGAAATTGCTGAATGTAATCAGGAGAAACAAGAAGGCTATTGGGTGGACACTCTCTGACTTGGTTGGGATCAGTCCAGACCTGTGCATGCATCACATTCTCCTAGAGGAAGGAGCAAAAGCCTGTAGGGACCCACAACGCAAGTTGAATCCGAACATGAGGGAAGAAGTGCTGAAGGAGGTATTGAAGTTGCTATCCCTAGGAATCATATATTCCATACCAGACAGTGAATGGGTTAGTCCAGTACATATGGTACCAAAGAAGTCAGGAATACAGGTGGTTAAGAACGATAAAAACGAGTTGGTCCCCACTCGACTTGTTACTGGGTGGATGATGTGTATTGACTACCGGAAGCTGAACGAGGCTACTAAGAAGGATCACTTCCCATTACCTTTCATTGACCAGATGTTGGAAAGGTTGGCGGGCAAGCAATATTTTTGTTTCCTGGATGGATATAGTGGGTATTTTCAAATCTATGTGGATCCCGAGGATCAGGAGAAGACAACTTTCACGTGTCCCTTTGGAACGTATGCTTATAGAAGGATGCCGTTTGGTCTGTGCAATGCGCCATGCACTTTTCAGCGGTGTATGATGAGTATCTTCTCGGATCTCCTGGAGGATTGCATCGAGATTTTTATGGACGACTTCACTGTGTACGGGAATTCATTTGACTCGTGTTTGGCAAGTTTGGATATAGTGCTGAGGAGGTGTCAGGAGAAGCATTTGGTTTTGAATTTCGAGAAATGTCACTTTATGGTCCCTGAGGGAATTGTCCTAGGGCATGTGGTATCAGAAAGAGGCATAAAAGTAGATCAAGCAAAAATTGATGTTATCTCAAAACTGCCTTACCCGACGAATCAGAAAGAGGTGAGAGGATTCCTAGGGCACGCAGGATTTTATAGGAGGTTTATAAAGGATTTCGCAAGGATTGTTCAACCACTCACTCACTTATTGCATAACGATGTAGAGTTTGTTTTCGATGAAGAGTGCAAAAAAGCTTTTCAGTTGTTGAAGGATAGGTTAGTTTCTGCTCCCATTATTAGAACGCCCGACTGGAATCTACCTTTTGAAATCATGTGTGACGCAAGCGACTATGCCGTGGGAGTGGTGCTAGGTCAAAGAGTTGATGGGAAGAGCTACGTGATTTTTTATGCTTCTAAGACGCTAAATCAAGCCCAGGAGAACTATGACACCACCGAAAAGGAAATGCTGGCGGTGGTATATTCATTTGAGAAATTTCGCCCGTACTTGCTGGGGTCGACGGTGATCGTTTTCACAGACCACGCAGCTATTAAGTACCTACTGGCGAAGAAGGAGTCCAAACCAAGATTAATCCGTTGGGTGTTACTTTTACAAGAATTTGATTGGGAGGTTAAGGATAAGAAGGGAACTGAGAACAAGGTGGCTGACCACCTGAGTCGTATTTTTCAAGGGGAGACCGAGGAAGCAATACAAGATGCATTCCCCGAAGAACATTTGTACTATCTAGGAGAATTTCCTAGACCTATCAATTGGGAAAAGATCATGGTGTTAATAGGTCCAGGAGATTCTGAGAAAGGAAAATGTCATCTAAACGATGAGCCATGGTTCACAGACCTGGCAAATTACTTGGTCACTGGAGAGATGCCCAGTTCGCAGGAAATTTCCCGGGCCCAAAGGATGAAGCTCAAAAGCGAAGCCAAGTATTATTTCTGGGACGACCCGTATTTGTGGAGAATGGGAGCTGACCAAGTGATCCGGAGGTGTATCCCGGAGTGGGAACAGAGGGATGTGCTAAATCATTGTCATGCCCTAGCTTGTGGAGGTCACTTTGGACCTAGGAAGACTGCAAGGAAGGTGTTAGATAGTGGGTTTTACTGGCCTACATTGCATAAAGATGCTTTCGAGTTTTGTCAGAACTGTGAGAGGTGTCAACAGACCGGGGGAATCTCCAGGAGGGACGAAATGCCACAAGTTCCAGTAATTGTGTGTGAGATCTTCGATGTCTGGGGAATGGACTTCATGGGTCCATTTCCGTCTTCATACGGGAACGCATACATACTTGTGGCAGTTGATTATGTTTCAAAGTGGATAGAGGCAAAGTCGACCACATCTTGTGAGGCTAAGGAGGTATCGAGATTCCTTAGAGCTAACATCTTTAACAGGTACGGAGTGCCCAGAGCTATAATATCTGACAATGGGACGCATTTCCGTAACCGGACTATTGAAGCTCTAATGAGAAAGTACGGAGTTCACCACCGTCTTTCCACACCATACCACCCTCAATCAAATGGGCAAGCAGAGATCTCCAACAGGGAAATAAAGGTAATACTGGAGAAGACGGTTAATCCGTCTAGGAAGGACTGGAGTAAGAGGCTTGGAGATGCACTATGGGCTTACAGGACAACGTACAAGATGCCTATTGGGATGTTACCTTATAGGCTTGTGTTCGGAAAAATGTGTCACTTGCCCGTGGGATTAGACCACCGAGCATATTGGGCGGTCAAGGAGATTAACATGAGACCCGAGTCCTGTGAGGAAGAGAGAAAATTACAGCTGCAGGAGTTGGAGGAATTAAGGCTGGAGTCATATGAATCAGCAATGTGGTACAAAGAGAAAACAAGACTCTGGCATGACAAGAACCTCCGGTTCAAGGAATTGAAAGTAGGTCAAAAAGTTCTCCTATTCCAATCCCGCCTAAAGTTGATGCCTGGTAAGCTGAAGTCCAAATGGATTGGACCATACACTATTGTGAGTCTTCGTGCAAATGGAGCAGTAGAGATCCAGGGAAGTGCTGCAAACTCGATTCCTTTTCTTGTCAACGGTCATCGTGTGAAGGTATTTAGGGATAACTCGGAGATGTGTGTAGTGGACGAAATGCCACTACGCGCACTCCTGATATCGCCTAATCGGTCTGGGAAGTAAGTGTTCTTAGAGATTTCCTAGGTCAAGTATCCAGAAAGTTTTACCATGACCTGACCTAGGGAATCTTGAGAGCACTTGAACATAATTTGTAAATATTTAATTGTTTTCTTTAATTCAAGAAAAAAAACCCAAACAAATTAGAAAAAAAATCTTCCAAAATATTTTCGGAATACCAGACTCCTTAGGAATGATTTTGATACTGTCATACCCGAGACCCGGGGAGTCTGGTGTTTCCATTTTTTTTTAATTTGATGTCTTTTTGAGTGTGACTTTGCAGGAAGTATCTACTGGGGCAGGGAATTGAGGAGCAAAATATTGGAGGGAGTTGGCACCGGTTCGGATTTCAAAAAACACCTTTATAGGGAGACGTACGGTCGCTAGCGTCATGCCTGCAAAACCGTCCTCTTCCATGCCTATCGGCTAATAACCGTGTGCTGCCTTTTATTTTTCATTACTCACTCTCTCTCTACATTCAAAATTCCCCAAATTTCTCTCTAGGTTTTCTTTCTTTAACCCTAATCAAGAAAATTCCGTCCGAGTTTCTGTGGAAATTTTGCAGAATTCTTCATGGACAACAAACAGAGCACCGGAAGCACTTCAAGATCCGCCGATTCTAACGCGGCGGCGTTCATGGCTGACTTACTACAAAAGCTTGGGGCCCGAAAAAAGCGATGGAGGCGTTTGCCATGTTCGCATCTGCAATGGGGGGGACCGTACCGGCTGTTTCAACATCTGCCGTACCACCACCACCAGAAACTTCAGGGGTTTCAACACCCCAACCAGAGTCCATTGCAGAACCCACCACTGCCGTCCCGGAGACAACCGCCGCAGAAAAGCACAAAGAAGAAGCAGATCTGGCGGCAGGGCTGGAATTATTGGCTGTACGTGAACCCAGGTTAGATTCAGTCGCTGAGGGGGAAACCCCTGTTTTAAATGATGAAGTAGTTGGAGTTGCTGAGGGGGTGAACCCTGTGTTTGCTGCTGTGGATTTTGTTGAGAGAGAAACCCTACCTGAATCCGTGGGTGTGGATCTTTCTACTGTTGCTGATAGTAGTGCGAGGGGGAAACCCCTGTTTTGGAGGGGTTTGGAGACGGGGAAACCCCTGGTGTGTATGAGACTGTCTTGGAGGGCGACGAAGCCCCGGAAAATGTTACTGAGAGGGAGAGCGATGAGGAGGAGCACCGCCACGCGGTCGAGAGGAAGAGGAAAGGAAAACAGATTGCTCCTTCCTCGACCAAGAAAGCAAAAGGGAAGTCCGTTGAACCCTCTCTCCCTCCACCTGCTAAGGTACCGTACGCTGCTGAGTCCGAAAGCCCTGATGGGTCCAGCGACTCCGACGTGGAACAAAAAGAGGAGCTCAACTTCGAGCCGACAGAAATCTGGATCACCAAGGAACTGCTGGACGAGATGAGAAAGTTCACAGACCCAAAACGCACAGCGATATATAAGGAGAAGAGTGCCGTGGGGAAGTATGCTAAATCCAGAAAGATGTACGACTCGGCCGAGCTCAAGGAGATCTCGAGCAACGATTAGTTCCGAGCGTATATCGACGCAATCGGTTTTGACTGGTTGCTTAAGCACAGCACCTCCAAAGTTCCAATAGACTTGGCACGGGAATTCTTTTCGACCTTCCGTTTTAAGTCCACCACTGACTTGGATGCCGAGTCTATCAACTTCCGCCTCTTCAATGAAGAGCATGTGATGAGCATCCGTGAGTGGACTCTACGGACGGATTTGCTGACGCGTACAGAGGACGACGAAGGTTTATGGAATGAGAGAATGGTTGGTCCGCTGAAGTTCACGCCAGGTTTCAAGACACAGAGTGCATGGGAGTTTGTGACTCATCCTAGGGTGGGTCAGTTTAAGACCAGCTTTTCGAAAGGCCACCATATCGAGAACAGGATCCTGAGGTTTGCCCAGACATTCATTAGCTACAATCTGATGGGCACCGCCAACAACGCCTTGACAACCCCCGACTTGTACTTTACTTGGTGTATGGCAACGGGAGTGCGTGTCCACTTGGGCTACTGGTTAGCCCAAGCTTGCCACCAAGTAACAGCCAACCCTTCCAGGCACCTATACACATGCCATCTTCTAGGGGCTTATTTGCAGCGCAATGTGATCATGAGGATCCACAAGTCTTGCCAGGAAGTGAAGATGTGTCTACCCCCGGAGGTCTTCAACATGGATTACTTCTTCAACAAGGGGCTGCTAATCACGCAGGGGAAGGAGGTCTGTTTTTACGAAGTTGGTAAGTCAGATGTGCAGGTGAAACTGGAAGCAGTGAGTATGGAAGCAGGTAGCGGGATTGACGTGGAAGAAATGAGAACAGAGGTCGGATGGATGAGATCCGAAATTAAAAAGGTGAGAAAAGAGATCGTGGCCCTACGGGGTAAAGGAAATGACAGTGTTGAGATTGAGAGAGTGCGGAAGGAGATTGCTGGGATAAGAACGGAGGTAGAAGAGATAAAAAGAGAGATCGGGAGGAGCAGAGAGGAGGTCGTGGCCTTAAAAGGGCGCATCACTGACCTGGTGGCAGCGTCGTCGAGGCACTCTAATAGGATGGGAGAGGCCACCTCATTAATGATGACAATGATGAAGTGGTTGCGCGAAAAATTCCCGGACGCACCAAAGTCACTTCCTGGACATAGTGGCGGATCCAAGGCGCCAGGTCCAGGAAATCTATCTATCCAGAAGCCGCCACAAGCCACCAAACCTCTAACCACCCCGCCTTCTACTGGACCCGTGATCTTGAAGAAGACCGTACCCAGACAGACAGAAGAGATGACAGAGAGGCCGGAGTCGCCGGCAAGAAAGAAAGCTAAAGTGACCCAGCAGGCCATGCCGCCCAAGTCTGGCTCCCGAGAGGGCCGGACCCCGAATTGATTTCCCCCAACCCAAATAACTTTTACTTTCTTTTTATTTATTTTTATTGCTTTCTGTTTATGATTATCTGTGCCAGCATGCTTCGTTCTGTATATATGTATTGCACCTTCCCACACTTAGCCCAATCTTTGGTCTAAGTGTGAGAAGGGGTTGTGCTGTTTTTGCATGTTCGGTTTTGGTTGTTGAGATTTCTCCCACTTAGCCCGGTGTACGGTCTAAGTGTGAGAAGTTTGTTTTGGTTTTAGCATGTTGTTTGTTTGTTTTATGGTCTGTTTGTGTTGTTTATACTTCCCTATTTCCCCCCTTCACTAGGATAGCTTGGGGACAAGCTTGAGTGAAGTGGGAGGGGGAGGGAATAGGTGGAGTATTTGTTTTGTTTTTTTTTTCTTTTTCTGTGAATGAGAGTCTTAGAGTCTTCCGTTTTTTTTATATTTTGTGTGTTGCGTGTTGCATGAGCTAGTGGATACAATAAGGCAAAAATTCCCTTAGTGAGCAATTGAAGAAAGGATGCACGTCAACTTTGATGTATTTTTCCTTAATAAACTAAAAGCGGTCTGAATGAAGTAACCCAACGCATCAGTGGTGTAACTTTAACTTTAATTACCTAGGGGCAGGAAGTAAAAATTACCTAGGGGCAGGAAGTAAAAATTACCTGACCAAGGAATAAAAAAAAGGGGGATGATAGAAAGGAGAAACTCTCATAACCCAACGCATCAGTGGTGTAACTTTAACTTTGGAGCGTTTTGATCCTAACATCCCTGGTGAGGAATGAGTGATAGAGCGAACCTAACCGCTAGGAAATCCATAGGCTTCTTGACAAACTGACGGACCGTTTAGGTCGACGAAGGAAGAAGGAGGATTTGAAGACTGTAGACGATCAGAGAGAACTTAAGCTTGTGGGGACAGTCGCCTAAAAGTTGAAACTAGTGCATGCTTATTTGTTGTGTTTTGTGTTCTTTATGTGTTATTTTCTTTTCTGAGTCTGTAGTTGTCTAGGTTTAGGAGTCTGTTTTGTGTTAGTGTCTTGTTTGTAGAGTCGTTCTTGGGAACCGTGCATTGAAATTCGCCTTATTTCTTTTTCTTCTCTTTCATACTTGAGGACAAGCATGGTTTAAGTGTGAGCAGTTTGATAAGGCTAATTTCATGCATAGGTCTAGGGTTTTAATTCGTGAAATTTCTGGGTCTAACGCACGTTTTATGCCAGGTGTGTGAAGATTTTTGCCAGGTCCGGGAAAGGAGGAGGACAGTTGCGTGGAGCTAGGAAATAGGCGAATGAGTGGACATTATGCGGAAAATTGCTTGACGGAGGAAGCCTCGGAATTGAAGGGTAACACCGCCCTTCTGTGGGGTGAAGAAACAATTTAAGTTTCTGGCATTCCAATCTCTATATTCTGCTCGAATCTAGATATATGCTCTGTTTTCTCCATTTGCGTGTTTGAACTGGTTAGGAAATTGCATGTTGTTGTTAGTTGGAGCATGAGTTTGTTACTTGCAGCTTTAGCCGTACTTGCTATATTTGGAATCATGGTCCCCGCTGTTTTATTCTCCCTGTCTAGTCTTAATTAGTTAGTCGTTTACTCAATCTAGGAAGTAAAATGTGTCTCTCAGTATTGAAGTCTGATTCTATTACATTCTCTGTGTCCTAGGTCTAGAGGTAGTTAAAATTCTCAACCCTTTTTGCGTGGCAGCAGCCGCTTGTTTCCAGAGTCTCTTAGCACTACTTCACGAATCCATATTCGTGGGATCGACCCCACTTCCCTATACTAATTTATAGTTTACGGGTTGAGGGATTTATTTTTGAAAGGGAGTCGAGTGTGTTCAACGACAAAAACACTCTATGTTCTCTTGAGTTCCTGGACCTGGTGATCCAGTGGATTTAAGGAGCGTGGTGTCTTGACCAAGCACTTGCATTAATTTTCTCTGTGCACACTTGCTTACTCCGAGATCGATAATCACGACCCTTCCCTTCAATTGGGTTTAGTCACTTTTTCGCCAAATATTCCTCACCTACCAAAGAGCCTACATTACAACCAAAAATAAAGACCTTTCGGACTTTTGATGCTTAATAAGATCTAGTAGCGGAGGGATTAGACTTTGAGCAAGCCTATGGTATACTTTGCATGATGCATGATTTGAGTGCTTTTAAATACTTTACCTTATACACTTTGAGAGTGAGAGAACACTTCCCATCTTTGGAAGTTTGCCACATGTGAGTCCTTGAATTCAAGGTGTTCCACGAGCTAGTAATGAAAGTGCACTAATAAACCCTACTTGATTTGATTGCGTTAATACATGCTTAATCTATCTTTTCCAAAATTTGAGGCAATTATGACGTCTAGTCCTTGTGCATTCCGTGCGTCTATTCTCATGTCTTTATTGTTTTGTTCGAGGACAAACAAAAATGTAAGTTTGGGGGAGTTGATACGCTCGGATTTTGCACTATTTTAAGGTCATTATTTGGTCCGTTTTGAGTGTCAAAGTTGCATTACATGTCCATATTTTGTATATTTTATCTATTTTGGTATTTTGAAGTGTTTTGTGTGAAATGTGCAAAATAGAGCAGAAAAAGGGCATAAAAAGGTGAATTTCCGGAAGCTGGAACTGAAGGGACGCCCAGCGGGCCGCTGCACTCAACGCAGCGGTCGCTGCAAGCACTCCAGAGAGGTCTGACTCTTTCCCGTGGCCGCTGGACCTATTCACTCGCGACAGCGTCACTTCAAACTCGATTTTCCGGCGTTCCTGAAGTCTGATCAGAGCGTTCTACAAACCATTCTCTTCATCTTGAAAAGAGTTTCAAGATGGTACCAAGATCACTTCAATCGGAGTTCTGTGGAGAAAGTTATGGCCTTTCTACCAAAGTCGCGCAAAGCTGCCATACTTAGGTGGAAATTTAAGGAAGGAAAGAACCTTTTGCCTTGTTAAGCCAAATTTTTCCTTCTACTATGGGGCACGAAAATTACATATTTCCTATTGCTTGGAGGACACCTTTTACCATGTTTAAACCTTTTTCAAGCCTATATATACCCCATAACCTCATTCATAATATTCACCAACTCATAGCCTCCAAAATTGGGGAGCCCTCAAGGCTCCTCCTCCAACCCTAATCTTTCATCTTTCATCCAAGGTTCAAAAGTTAAGAGTGCTTAATTGTGCAAGGGCTTGGAGAAGGATTCAAGAAGATCATTAAGGCTACAAGGATTCAACCTCCGGGTTTTATTTGCTTTAGTTCTTATGTTTTCATTGTCTTCCCTTCAATCTATGTTTTTAGTTTATTCTATCATGTGTAACTAAACTCATAGGATTTTAGGGATGTGTTAGTAACTCTTTTTGGTTTATACAATTACTTTTGCTATTTAATATCCGTTTTGTTTTTATTTCGTTTCTTCCTTAAGTTGTTCCGTAATACTACATGTTTGAGTGACACATTCGGTGTTGATTCAATATAACTTGCTACATAATCGTGAGAGAAGGTTGGCGAGTTAGATCCACTTAATAGACACTACAATTAGCTTCCCTTAAAACGACACTGTTAATTGAGAGTGAAGACTTTTCAAGGGTCTTTGGAGCTTTTAGGAGTTACGGACTAGGATTGACAACCCTAGTGTTAGTAATCTACGCTTGTACCGCATAGGCAAAACTTGTGTGACTCGTTCTATCGAAGTATAAACTGTGCTAGGGTGTTGTAGTTGGAATTTGTATAACCATAAGTGTGAAAGCACATCCCCGGAATTCTCTTATCTCTTATCTTTTATCTTTGTGATTTATTTGCAATTAGGTGTTTACTTGTTTTTAATTGTTTTCATTCTCAAAATTTCCCAAAACTCTTGTTTCTCTAGATAGTATTTGACGCTTAGTATATAATAGTCAGTTGCAATTATATTCCCCGTGTTCGATATCCCAATACTGACCTTTAGCTATACTATTTCTACCTTGTATACTTGCGAGTAGTTTTAGTGCTAAAAAATAGTGCATCAAACGGACATTTCTCCCGTGAGTGCCCAAGTACGAAGATTGGGGTGACTCTTCGGCCAAACCCATAGGGACAACAGCCGCAACTGCGGGCACTTCATGCTGAACCGAGGGGAGATCAAGTTCTACCTCCGCAGGCACAACCACGGAAACGCCGACAGTCCTTGCAGGCAAGGGCGTATGCACTGCGGCCAGACAGCCAAAAATGGGGCAAGGGAACCACGGGCAAGATAATTTGGCAGGTATGAGTACACTTCATAATATACCTATCGCCATTTTATTTCATATGGGTGCATCACACTCTTTTATATTAGTGTCATGTGTAGAGACCCTAGAACTCCCTACTGATGCGATTGAACCTAGAATGAATGTATCATCACTAGTATGAGGCCTCATAGATATTTAACGAACTTGCTCGAACGCGGAGTTTGTGATGGGAGAACTTAAGCTAGTAGCTCATGATTTGTATGTTATTGCGATGATGAATATCGACATAATATTGGGAATGGATTGGCTCGAAAAGAACTATACGGCGATACTCTGCAAGGAACGACGAATTTTGCCACAACATCCGGGAGAAGGATTGACTACTTTCTATGGGATCTCCATGAATCAGCGTACATCGATTATCTCAGCGTTACAAGCAACAAATATGATGAGGAAAGGACGATCATCTTATCTTATTTACCTGTACGGTGAGGAGAAGAAGGAAAAGAGAATAGAGGATGTAGCAATCGTGCGAGAATTTCTGGACGTTTTTCCTGACGCTTTACCAGACCCCCCACCTGACAGACAATTGGAGTTTACAATTGATCTGGAGCCAGGATCGGCCCTAGTATCGAAGGCACCTTACAGAATGACGCCTAAGGAGTTGGAGGAACTGAAAATTCAGTTGAAAGAATTAATGGACTTAGGTTTCATAAGACCTAGCGTATCGCCATGGGGAGCAACAGTAATGTTCGTAAAGAAGAAAGATAGCACTTTAAGAATATGCATCGACTACAGAGAGTTTAATAAACTGACTCTTAAGAATAAGTATCATTTGCCAAGGATAGATGACTTGTTTGATCAACTTTGAGGAGCTGGTGTCTTCTCGAAGATGGATTTGAGATCAGGATATCATCATCTGAAGGTGCGACGGGAAGATGTCCCCAAAACTGCGTTTCTTACAAGATATGGCCATTACGAGTTCGTAGTAATGCCTTTCAGGCTCACTAATGCGCCAGTCGTGTTCATGGATTTGATGAACCGAGTGTTTCACCCGTACTTGGATAAATTTGTACTAGTCTTCATAGATGATGTACTTATTTACTCTTAGAATGAGAAAGAGCACGAAGAACATCTAAGAATCACCTTAGAAACGTTAAGAGCCGAGAAACTCTATGCTAAGTTTAGCAAGAGCGAGTTCTGACTTAACGAGGTGAACTTCCTTGGACATATTGTCACCGTAGAAGGAATTCGAGTGGATCCTGCGAAGGTTGAGACAGTTCGACGATGGAACTCTCCTTCAACACCTAATGAGATTCGGAGTTTCCTAGGTCTGGCACGATACTGCCGAAGGTTTATTGAGGGATTTTCTAAGATCGCAAGATCGATGATCCAATAATTGAAGAAAGGAACCAAATTCGTATGGACTCCCGAAAGCAAGATTTCAGCTTCTAAAGGAGAAATTGACCACTGCACCAGTTCTTACCGTGCCGGAGCCGGGAACGAACTATGTAGTGTATATTGATGCTTCGAAAGGGGGACTTGGATGCGTGCTAATGCTGAATGACATGGTGATTGCGTACGCATCACGATAACTAAGGCCGCACAAGTCGAATTATCCCACACATTACTTGGAATTGGCAGCAGTTGTGCATGCCTTGAAAATTTGGAGACATCACCTCTATGGGGTTCGATGTGAAATTTTCATGGATCACAAGCGCCTAAAATACTTTTTCGAGCAGAAGGATTTGAATATGAGACAATGAAGATGGCTCGAGTTGGTGAAAGATTACGATTGTGGAATTAATTATCATCCTGGCAAGGCCAACGTGGTGGCCGATGCGTTAAGTTAGAAGAATCAACCTCAACTAGCTACATTTCTCACTCAGGATGAGAGATGAGAGTCTGATATGGGAATTTAGTAAATTGAAGTTGGAAGTGGTGAATGCACCCGAGACGGTAGAGGGAAGAATCGCTACTTTGGTAATTGAACCTGATCTTTGAGCAAGGATCGTAGAAGCTCAAAGGGCCGATGCCGCGTTGGAGAATGTGCGAGTGAAAGTAAGGTCAGGAGAGCATGGGAAATTTTGCGAATACTAATTTTAAAATATTAATAATCACAGATAAATTTCAAGATCAATGAAATGCATTCCATATACTACTCATTTTATCTATCCATTCCATGTTTGTTTCATGTCTTTTATTCCATTAATCAAATTCTAAGTTACTATTTCTACTAGTTACTTTATACACCGTAATTACTAATCTTACTTAGTAAGTCCTCAAACTTAGTTTAACCATAGTCATTCTAAATCATATTTCTTTTACCAAATCTTATAAATAAAACTCATTAACCTTATCAACTAAATTTCTTTAATCTCAATTATTTGCAATAGTTATAATATGCTTCGATCATCAATTCTTGTCTCATTTCTATGGTTAATCCACTCACATAATCACACTTAGTTATTAGTCATTACCATATTCAATTCCTTCCTCAAAAAAAGATCTTTCACTTTAATATTCCAATCAATTTTCCAAAATATATCAAATGACCATTATAAATTCTAATAAATTCAATCTAGTCACTAAAAAAGATATATTATTCATTTTCAACAACAAATTGACCAATTAAGATTCATGGATTAATGCCCTAAGATAGTCAGTTCATACCCAAAACCATACATAGGTTCAACTCAATTTAGTTCAATGGAAAAACTTATGTTTTCGACGTCTACGGACAAGAATTGATTGATAAACTCAAAACGTAACACAAACCTTATTTGACAACCAACGAGGTCAGAAAAGTTTTACCTCATAACCTATCATAAGTTTCAAATATAAGAAAAATAGGATAAATGAGAGCCCTACCATGATAATCCTACGTTGGTTCGACTGGTTCAAAGCGTCAACACAAATTAAGTGAAACTTTCATAGATGGCAACTTCTTCTTCTTCCTCCTTTGATGACTAATCGGTTGATTCTCCAAAGTGGGGTGAATAGTAGGCTAGTAGCTATATTTGATTTTATAGCAAGAGCCACATTATTTAATTAATTATGAATAGTGAATGACAAAAATCACTATTTCGATCATTCATATTCTTTCTAGATGATTCAATGTATAATTGTCTTGACTGCAGTAAAAAAAAAATTCCAAACCTAAAAAAATCGTGCCTCTCGAAGATTTTTGGATATAAAAATATATATATAGCATCTTTTATGCAAAATGACCATTTCTCCCTTCTATTGTATACGCTATAAATTTCCAATTTAATTCTATTTTCTTGCTCAATCTTACTGACGTGATACTTGTGTTACCCCAATTCTATATAAAATAATATTCAGTGTTGTGCACAAATTATAAGAATTTCACCCTAAATTGACAAATGTGTGTAGAAAGGAATTTTCCAACTAAACCCTGATTTTGGGTGTTACAATTATGTGTTGAACTAGTATTTTCAGCACAACTTTCTCGAAGAGGACCGCTATTTGTTAAGCAATCATTGGCCGCCAGCGGTCCGCTGGGCAGGTTGAATGCTCCACATTTTCATCTTCTACTTTTATTTATCTTTTTAGGCTCAAATTTGAACATTTCTCACAAAACACGTCAAAATACCAAAATAAATAAAATATGCAATTATTGGACATGCAATACTCAAAATGGACCAAATAAAGGCCCAAAAATAGTGCTAAATCCGAGCGTATCAAAGAGTATAACTCCCATTTCATTAATTTTTTCAATTCACTTTCTATTAACATTTTTTAAAATTCGTGGCGGATAAAGTATGACTTTTATTAGCTAACGGAGGGAGTAGGATTTTCTTGTGGCGGCTTTTTCAAGATTTCATAGTTACGAGTTGATACAATATGTAGATTCATATTGATTGTTGTTATTAAAAGCATGGAAAAAGAGAGAAAATGAAATACAAAGATATATAGTAGGAGGAATTTATTTTAGTAAACATGAAAGTAAAACACGCGTTCCCAAGTTAATATTAGATCAATTGTCATTGTTGCAGCTATAGTTGATCAATTGTCATTGTTGCGGAGAAAATACTTAGCACAGAGTAGCATGAGGCCAGTGAATGGTTTAATGGAAGCGATTTCAACATTCGCTGCAGCTTCCTCTTTGAGCTTGTACTCGATCGTAGATCGAGTTATACACTGCTTCTCGTTTCCCTCCACCTCTATCACATTGAATCTCATACGATACAGCTTGAACCCTAGATCCAAAAATCCACTTTCCACAACCTTGGCCTCCTTCACACGCTTCTCGTTATCCACCACTATGAATTTCTCCTTGAACGAATTCATTCCCGCACCCATCCCTGCTCAATTAATCTATTAAATTAGTTAGGATAATTAAATAAATCTAGTGGAAGTTGATTGAACTGAATGTGGGTGGTACCTGGACGAAAAACGACCTCGAGAATAGTTCCGGCGCCGCCGTCCCCTTGGACGACGTCGACCCGGCTTATAAAGTCGGAGTTGGCTTCCTCCGCCACTTCCGGGAGCTGTCGTGTGCCGTAGACCTTCCACGCTTCAGTTGGCGGTACATCAACCGTCATCTCAGCGGACATTGTTCCGTACATCTTCGATTTCCGGTTGCGGAGGATGTGATGTCTATGCACTATAAAAAGGAGTTGAGATTGAGAGGGTTATTATTTATAAAATAAGGGTGTGGTTGAATTGGTAATAAGGGGCATTCATAGAGCATTTAACCGCCCAATATAGTGTTTGATTTGTTGGTTAAATTTTCTGTGTGACTCGTTTAATGGAAAATGGCCCGTTGATTATGGCTGAAAATGACTGTTTTATTATCATGAAAAATTCAGTGATAATAATATGTGCAACACTATTTCAATCTTAAATTACATAGAATTTACTAATATAGCCCTCGGCCGTAGAAATATAAAAATCATCTTTATTAATTTCGAAACATCACTTGAAAAGACTAGTTGAAGACATAATTGATTTATGTTTCATAGGTGAAATAATTATGCGACAAATTCAACCATCATACTAATAAAAATATGAAACATCTATGTCACTAATAATTCTGCTGGTGGATAACTTCAAACTAAGCTCGATCAGGATGATTATGCCAGGGGCGGTGCCGCTGGGGAAGGAGCTGGAAGCGGCTCTGCTCAGCCGCGTGCCGCATGCGGTTTTTGGACAGGTGAAAAGTGAAATAACTGATATACCTAACTTCATTTTTCATGTCCTTCACATGATCATTTAATACCAGAAACACTAAATTCAATTTAATTACTCCCTATATTTGTGTTGATATTATAAGAAATATACTACTAATTGATTTACTTTGTTTTACTCAAAATTCAGTGTTAGGAAAATTAGTTGGGTAGGTGGAGGAATGTGAAGTTAGGTCGGATTAATTTGTCATTACTCCTCATTGATGTCATGCATATATATCTAATCGATTCGAATCTTTATCATGGTACCACTTGCATCTAATACTTTACCAATTTTGAATTATAATATAACTAAATATTACTTACGAAAAAATATAGTATGGACAAACAGGCTAGGAAATTTATGTTTATTAGTTAGCTCATGAATTTATTATTTTTTTCCAATAACATGAATTCCCTATGGTCTATCTAACCCACCTAGAATAATGGACAAACGGGCTAGGAAGTTTATGTTTATTAGTCGGCCCATGAATTTATTATTTTTGTCTAATATCTTTGAATCCTAGTGGTCTATCTAATCCACCTAGAATAAAAAAGTATATAAATTATGATAATATTATTATCATACATGGCTAAGTACATAACTTCGTGTACAAATTTTTAACATGCATGTTACGTGGTAGCAACTGCAGAGATTGGCAGTCATTCTAATATAAGTTATTTTTCACTTTTCACCTGTCCAAAACCGTCTGTGACTTCCAGCTCGTTCCCCAGCTGCATCGCCCTTGACAGAACCATCCTAATCGAGCTCAGGTCGAAGTTATCCACCAATGGAATTATTATTGACATAAATGTTTCACATTTTTATTAGTGTGATGGTAGAACGTGTCGCAGAATTATTTCACCTACTGACATAGATCAATTGCTGTAACACCACATATTTTGTATTTACATTCACATATATATATATAGATAGGGAGATATTAAAAATAAGTATGTGTTTAAATCCAGAAATGCAGCCCAAATCTTAGCCCTAGGATTAGATGATCTAATGGTCAATAATTAACCAAAAACACGGAAGGTCATAATTAAGCATTTTTAGGTCATATTATAAGATTTGAGTTTAATGTCATGTTAAGATCATTTTAGGTCATACTTGGTTAGTATGACCTAAAAATACACTAACCATGACCTAAAAATGCCCTACACATGATATTATTCTGTGTTTCTGTATTTAAATATGGTTTTGCATAGATCAAAACCCTATATATATATATATATGTATGTATATATTATAGGGATGTATTCATATCCAAACGCTAAGTATAAGTGAAACACAAAACACATGCAATCCATTGGTTTTGTGATCTAGCGGTTAGATTAATGTCACGTGTCATCCAATAATGTAGATTTTTAGCCTAATAATGTACCTCGGCTAATAATGTAGCATTTTGTTTAAAAATGTATAGTTTTAGTCTAATAATATAAATTTCTAGTCTAATGTACCTCGGCTAATAATGTATATTTTTAGTATGATAATGTAACTAATCACAATCATCCAATCTAATGATCCAAGGGTTGTGATTTGTGCTGTGTTTTACACTAAGATGCTGTAAGGACCCTAGCACACCCCATTATATATAGGTATATATATATAGATTGCAGTAATTACTCCTAATTAAATCCTCCAATAAAAAAAATCACCAAATATTCTATTACTATTCACAGTTTTAAGTTCGTCAACTTAATACTAATTTAAAAATATTAATAATCATAGATAAATTTCAAGATCAATTAAATGCATTCCATATACTACTCATTTTATCTATCCATTCCATGTTTGTTTCATGTCTTTTATTCCCTTAATCAAATTCTAAGTTATTTCCACTAGTTACTTTATACTCCGTAATTACTAATCTTACCTAGAAATCCTCAAATTTAGTTTAACATCGATAGTCATTCTAAATCATATTTCTTTTACCAAATCTTATAAATAAAACTCATTAACCTTATCAACTAAATTTCTTTAATCTCAATTATTTGCAATCGTTAGAATATGCTTCAATCATCAATTCTAGTCTCATTTCTATGGTTAATCCACTCATATAATCACACTTAGTTATTAGTCATTACCATATTCAATTCCTTACTCAAAAAAACATCTTTCACTTCAATATTGCAATCAATTTTCCAAAATATATCAAATGACCATTATAAATTCTAATAAATTTATTTTAGTCACTAAATAAGATATATTATTCATTTTCAACAACAATTTGACCAATTAAGATTCATGGATTAATGCACTAAGATAGTAAGTTCATACCCAAAATCATACATAGGTTCAACTCAATTTAGTTCAATGGAAAAACTTATGTTTCCGACGTCTACGGACAAGGATTGATAGATAAACTCAAAACGTAACACACACCTTATTTGACAACCAACGAGGTAAGAAAATTTTTACCTCATAACCTATCATAAGTTTCAAATAAAAGAAAAATAGGATAAAAGAAAGCCCTACCTTGATAACCATACGTTGGTTCGAGTGGTTCAAAGCGTCAACACAAATTAAGTGAAACTTTCATAGATTGCAACTTCTTCTTCCTCCTTTGATTACTAATCGGTTGATTCTCCAAAGTGGGGTGAATAGTAGGCTAGTAGCTATATTTGATTTTATAGCAAGAGCCACATTATTTAATTAATTATGAATAGTAAATGACAAATGACACTATTTTGATCACTCATATTCTTTCTAGATGATTCCATGTATAATTGTCTTGATTGTAGTAAAAAAAAATTACAAACCTAAAAAAATCGTGCCTCTCGAAGAGTTTTGGAGATAAAAATATACATAGCATCATTTATGCAAAATGACCATTTCTCCCTTCTATTGTATACGCTGTATAATTTCCGATTTAATTCTATTTTCTTGCTCAATCTTACTGACGTGATACTTGTGTAACCCCAATTCTATATAAAATAACATTCAGTGTTGTGCACAAATTATAAAAATTTCAGCCTAAATTGACAAATTTGTGTAGAAAGGAATTTTCCAACTAAACCCTGATTTGGGGTGTTACAATTATGTTTTGAACTAGTCTTTTCAGCACAACTTTTTCGAAGCGGACTGCTATTTGTTCAACAATCGTTGGCCGCTAGCGATCCGCTGGGCGGGTCGAATGCTCCAGATTTTCATCTTCGAGTTTTAGCTATCTTTTTAGGCTCAAATTTGCACATTTCTCACAAAACACGTCAAAATACCAAAATAGAAAAAATATGTAATTATTGGACATGTAATGCAACATTGATACTCAAAATGGACCAAATAAAGGCCCTAAAATAAAGCAAAAACCAAGCGTATCAAAGAGTATGACTCCCATTTCGTTAATATTTTCAATTCACTTTCTATTAACTTTTTTAAAATTCGTGGCGGATAAAGTGTGACTTTTAATAGCTAACGTAGGGAGTAGGATTTTCTTGTGGCAGCTTTTTCAAGATTTCATAGTTATGAGTTGATAAAATATGTAGATTCATATTGATTGTTGTTATTAAAAGCATGGAAAAAGATAAAATGAAATACAGAGATATATAGTAGGAGGATAGAAATTTATTTTAGCAAACATGAAAGTAAAACACGCAGTACCAAGTTAATAGTTGATCAATTGTCATTGTTGCGGCTATAGTTGATCAATTGTCATTGTTGCGGAGCAAATACTTAGCACAGAGTAGCATGAGACCAGTGAATGGTTTAATGGAAGCGATTTCAACATTCGCTGCAGCTTCTTCTTTGAGCTCGTACTCGATCGTAGATCGAGTTATACACTGCTTCTCGTTTTCCTCCATCTCTATCACATTGAATCTCATACGCTATAACGTAAACCCTAGATCCAGAAATCCACCTTCCACAACCTCTGCCTCCTTCACACGCTTCTCGTTATCCACCACCATGAATTTCTCCTTGAACGACTACATTCCCCCTCCCATCTCTACTTAATTAATCAATTAAATTAATTAGGATAATTACATAAATCTAGCGGAAGTTGATTGAACTGAATGTGGGTGGTACCTGGACGGAAAACAACCTCGAAAATGGTTCCGGCGCCGCCGTCCCCTTGGACGACGTCGACCCGGCTGATAAAGTCGGAGTTGGCTTCCTCCGCCACTTTGGGGAGCTGTAGAGTTCCGTAGAGCTTCCACGCTTCGGTTGTGGGTACATCAACCGTCATCTCATCGGACATTGTTCCGTACATCTTCGATTTTCGGTTGCGTTGGATGTGATGTCTATGCACTACAATGAGGAGTTGAGATTGAGAGGGTTATTATTTATCAAAATAAGGGTGTGATTGAATTGGTAAATAGGGGCATTCATAGAGCATTTAACGGCCCAATATAGTGTTTGATTTGTTGGTTAAATTTTCTGTGTGACTCGTTTAATGGGAAATGGCCCGTGGAATTATGGCTGAAAATGACTGTTTTATTATCATGAAAAATTCAGTGATAATAATATGTGCAACACTATTTCAATCTTAAATTACATAGAATTTACTAATATAGCCCTTGGCCGTAGAAATATAAAAATCATCTTTATTAGTTTTGAAACATCACTTGAAAAGACAAGTTGAAGACATAATTGATTTATGTTTCATAGGTGAAATAATTCTGCGACAAATTCAACCATCACACTAATAAAAATATGAAACATGTATGTTACTAATAATTCCGCTGGTGGATAACTTCGACCTAAGCTCGATCAGGATGGTTATGCCAGGGGCGGCGCCGCTGGGAAAGGAGCTGGAAGCGGCTCTGCTCAGCCGCGTGTCGCATGCGGTTTTTGGACTAGTGAAAAGTAAAAAATAACTGATATACCTAACTTCATTTTTCATGTCCTTCAAATGATCATTTAATACCATAAACACTAAATTCAATTTAATTATTCCCTATATTTGTGTTGAGATTATAAGAATTATACTACTAATTGATTTACTTTGTTTTACTCTAAATTCAGTGTTAGGAAAATTAGTTGGGTAGGTGGAGGAATGTGAAGTTAGGTCGGATTAATTTGTCATTACTCCTCATTGATGTGATGCATATATATCTAATCGATTCGAATCTTTATCATGGTACCACTTGCATCTAATACTTTGACAATTTTGGATAACTAAATATTACTTACGAAAAAATATAGTATGGACAAACAGGCTAGGAAATTTATGTTTATTAGTCAGCCCATGAATTTATTATTTTTTTCCAATAACATGAATTCCCTGTGGTCTATCTAACCCACCTAGAATAATGGACAAACGGGCTAGGAAGTATGTGTTTATTAGTCGGCCCATGAATTTATAATTTTTGTCTAATATCTTTGAATTCGTCGTGGTCTATCTAACCCACCTAGAATAAAAAAGGATATAAATTATGATAATATTATTATTATCATACATGGCTAAGTACATAACTTCGTGTACAAATTTTTAACATGCATGTTACGTGGTAGCAACTGCGGAGATTGGCAGTCATTCTATAATTAATTAAACAATTTATTGAAATTACCCGACAAAAAAGGGAGCATCACTATAAAAAAAGGGTTAAATAAAATGAAATCAAATTAAGTATGCCATTCTATTGTTCAATAAATAAATGTTGAATTTGTTGAAAATTCGGTGCAATATCTCTCTCTAGGAACCGTGCATATAGTTATATTATAAATCAAAATTGACAAAGTATTAGATGCAAGTGGTACCATAATATGGATTCAAATCGATTAGTTATATATGCAATACATCAATAGGGAGTAATGACAAGTTAACCCGACTTAACTTCACATTCCTCCACCTACCCAACTAATTTTCCTAACACTGAATTTAGAGTAAAATAAAGTAAATCAATTAGCAGTATAATTCTTATAATCTCTACACAAATATAGGGACTAATCAAATTGAATTTAGTGTTTCCGATATTAAATGATCATTTAAAGGACATGAAAAATGAAGTGAGGAATATAAGTTATTTTTCACTTTTCACCTGTCCAAAACCTTCTGCGACTTCCAGCTCGTCCCCCAGCGGCACCGCCCCTGACAGAACCATCCTAATCGAGCTCAGGTCGAAGTTATCCACCAACGGAATTATTATTGACATAGATGTTTCACATTTTTATTAGTGTGATGGTAGAACGTGTCGCAGAATTATTTCACCTACTGACATAGATCAATTGTTGTATTTACATTCTCATACATATATTTATATATATATACATTATAGGGATGTATTCATATCCAAACGCTAAGTATAAGTGAAACACAAAACACATGCAATACATTGGTTTTGTGATCTAATGGTTAGATTAATGCCACGTGTCATCTAATAATGTAGATTTTTAGCCTAATAATGTACCTCGGCTAATAATGTAGCATTTTGTTTAAAAATGTACAGTTTTAGTCTAATAATTTAAATTTCTAGTCTAATAATGTACCTCGGCTAATAATGTATATTTTTAGTATGATAATGTAACTAATCACAATCATCCAATCTAATGATCCAAGGGTTGTGATTTGTGCTGTGTTTCACACTAAGATGCCGTAAGGATCCTAGCACACCCCATTATATATAGGTATATATGAAGGGGTAGGCAGCGGTAGCATTGCGCTTGTAACGGACCACATAAACTGATCTATTTAGCAGATTATTTAGATAAATTCTATTCGCGTAATTATCACATGTATCATGCTCATAACTTGAATTTAAACATGCTTTAGCACAAATAATTCCTAAAACATGCTTACTACGGAGTTAGCCAAATTACCTCGTTGATTCTCTTGAGAATCGAAGATGGCTTGCTTCTTCTCCAGGTGAAGATCTTGAGTACTCGACCTCGGATCTTCTGACTGGTGCCCCGGACTGTAAACTGATATTTGTGTGGGCAAATCTCACCAGAATACTAGGACTTAAATAAAGAAGACAGACAGAATTCTGCTCATGGAAGGAGAGCAAAATTTCGACTCCCTCTAGGATAATGGGGGACGAAAATTTGAGTAAAAACAATAATGAAAAAGTTGTCTTCTGTCTCCTTTATTCTCCTATTTATATTAAGTCGCATATTGGGCCCAGTCAGGGATTTAAGGAAGAATTTGGAGATGGCCTCATCCAATTAGCTTTTTACTAATTAAATTGAACCCATAATTTAATACAACCTTATATTGGAATATTACGAGCAGCCACTACAGAAGTAATATTGCACTGCCTTTCCAAAACCGAAATTACAAGTATTCCAGGTTTCCTTTAATTTGTTTAATTCATTTCCCGCGCTTAAAATAGAAACATCCATTAATTAATTAATGTCTGTTATGGGCTTAATTAATTAACATATTTTTAATCTCCAAGAGTGGACTTAGCAAGAAACTCTAATTTATTATTCATAGAGTAATTAAACTCCAACTAGCTAGGTTCCTAATAATAAAACCTTGTTTCGAGCTCCTCTTGTGGATATTATCAAACGAGACTCTCCTCGCGCACGATTCAACATAATAGCAATCCTAGCACCGCTAGATAATGATCACCACTACGCAATATACCTGGATCGCTGGGTGACGAAAAATCCGCACCTTTGGTAAGTCAAAGTAGTAGATACTCAATATCGTATGTTCAATGCCAACGTACATTGATTAAGAAATTATTTATCAAGACCTCATCTTTCAGTAGATAGCATAAAGACTCGTCTTGCTGTTAGATCCATTAAGTGCTATACTACACCAACGTCATCTTATTTCAATAAGGCTTAGAAATAATCGGACTGACATTGCAACATTTCACGATAGGTAGTCTAGGCCTATCTAGGTTGTGAAATTATTATTTTTATTGGTTCAGAACTGACCGCGTACCTTAAATTGAGCGCAGCCCACAAAAATAATCTGTTGCATTACTTGGAAAAGAATAATTAGAGTTTTACAGTATTCAATCACTCGAAAGATGATTTCTAATATACAAACCCTAACAATATATATATATAGATTGAATTAATTACTCCTAATTAAATCCTCTAATAAAAAAAATCACCAAATATTCTATTACTATTCACAGTTTTATGGTCAACTTAATACTAATTTAAAAATATTAATAATCACAGATAAATTTCAAGATCAATTAAATGCATTCCATGTACTACTCATTTTATCTATCCATTCCATGTTTGTTTCAAGTCTTTTATTCCCTTAATCAAATTCTAAGTTACTATTTCCACTAGTTACTTTATACTCCGTAATTACTAATCTTACCTAGTAAATCCTCAAATTTAGTTTAACATCGATAGTCATTCTAAATCATATTTCTTTTACCAAATCTTATAAATAAAACTCATTAACCTTATCAACTAAATTTCTTTAATCTCAATTATTTGCAATCGTTAGAATATGCTTCAATCATCAATTCTAGTCTCATTTCTATGGTTAATCCACTCATATAATCACACTTAGTTATTAGTCATTACCATATTCAATTCCTTACTCAAAAAAACATCTTTCACTTCAATATTCCAATCAATTTTCCAAAAATATATCAAATGACCATTATAAATTCTAAAAATTTATTTTAGTCACTAAATAAGATATATTATTCATTTTCAACAACAATTTGACCAATTAAGATTCATGGATTAATGCACTAAGATAGTCAGTTCATACCCAAAATCATACATAGGTTCAACTCAATTTAGTTCAATGGAAAAACTTATGTTTCCGACGTCTACGGACAAGGATTGATAGATAAACTCAAAACGTAACACACACCTTATTTGACAACCAACGAGGTCGGAAAAGTTTTACCTCATAACCTATCATAAGTTTCAAATAAAAGTAAAATAGGATAAAAGAGAGCCCTACCTTGATAACCATACGTTGGTTCGACTGGTTCAAAGCGTCAACACAAATTAAGTGAAACTTTCATAGATTGCAACTTCTTCCTCCTTTGATTACTAATCGGTTGATTCTCCAAAGTGGGGTGAATAGTAGGCTAGTAGCTATATTTGATTTTATAGCAAGAGCCACATTATTTAATTAATTATGAATAGTAAATGACAAATGTCACTATTTTGATCATTCATATTCTTTCTAGATGATTCCATGTAAAAAATTTACAAACCTAAAAAAATCATGCCTCTCGAAGAGTTTTGGACATAAAAATATACATAGCATCTTTTATGCAAAATGTCAATTTCTCCCTTCTATTGTATACGCTATATAATTTCTGATTTAATTCTATTTTCTTGCTCAATCTTAGTGACGTGATACTTGTGTAACCCCAATTCTATATAAAATAACATTCAATGTTGTGCACAAATTATTAGAATTTCAGCCTAAATTGACAAATTTGTGTAGAAATGAATTTTCCAACTAAACCCTGATTTGGGGTGTTACAATTATGTCTTGAACTAGTCTTTTCAGCACAACTTTTTCGAAGCGGACTGCTATTTGTTCAACAATCGTTGGCCGCCAGCGGTCCGCTGGGCGGGTCGAATGCTCCATATTTTCATCTTCGAGTTTTAGCTATCTTTTTAGGCTCAAATTTGCACATTTCTCACAAAACACGTCAAAATACCAAAATAGATAAAAATATGTAATTATTGGACATGTAATGCAACATTGATTCTCAAAATGGACCAAATAAAGGCCCTAAAATAGTGCAAAAACCGAGCGTATCAAAGAGTATGACTCCCATTTCATTAATATTTTCAATTCACTTTCTATTAACATTTTTTAAAATTCGTGGCGGATAAATTGTGACTTTTAATAGCTAACGTAAGGAGTAGGATTTTCTTGTGGCAGCTTTTTCAAGATTTCATAGTTATGAGTTGATAAAATATGTAGATTCATATTGATTGTTGTTATTAAAAGTATGGAAAAGAGAAAATGAAATACAAAGATATATAGTAGGAGGATAGAAATTTATTTAGCAAACATGAAAGTAAAACACGCAGTCCCAAGGTAATAGTAGATCAATTGTCATTGTTGCGGCTATAGTTGATCAATTGTCATTGTTGCGGAGCAAATACTTAGCACAGAGTAGCATGAAGCCAGTGAATGGTTTAATGGAAGCGATTTCAACATTCGCGGCAGCTTCTTCTTTGAGCTCGTACTCGATCGTAGATCGAGTTATACACTACTTCTCGTTTCCCTCCACCTCTATCACATTGAATCTCATACGATACAGCGTGAACCCTAGATCCAGAAATCCTCCTTCCACAACCTCTGCCTCCTTCACACGCTTCTCGTTATCCACCACCATGAATTTCTCCTTGAACGACTTCATTCCCCCTCCCATCCCTACTCAATTAATCAATTAAATTAAGTAGGATAATTACATAAATCTAGCGGAAGTTGATTGAACTGAATGTGGATGGTACCTGGACGGAAAACGACCTCGAGAATGGTTCCGGCGCCGCCGTCCCCTTG
The DNA here is from genome assembly GCF_004379255.2 of Salvia splendens. NCBI lineage: Eukaryota > Viridiplantae > Streptophyta > Magnoliopsida > Lamiales > Lamiaceae > Salvia > Salvia splendens. The sequence goes on from NC_056046.1 coordinate 32,440,763, forward strand.
GACGACGTCGACCCGGCTGATAAAGTCGGAGTTGGCTTCCTCCACCACTTTGGGGAGCTGTAGAGTGCCGTAGAGCTTCCACGCTTCAGTTGCCGGTACATCAACCGTCATCTCAGCGGACATTGTTCCGTACATCTTCAATTTCCGGTTGTGGCGGATGTGATGTCTATGCACTACACAGAGAAGTTGAGATTGAGAGTGTTATTATTTATAAAATAAGGGCGTGGTTGATGTAATAATGGAGTGCTCATTTCAGTTGGAAGAAGCTCGGCTAGAAAGGAGTTCGGTAAGCTCGGCTTACCGAGCTGAAACTAGCCTGGAACTAGCCGAGAAGAAGAAGAAGGCAGAAGTCGGTAAGCTCAGCGGTAAAGAAGCTCGGTATGGAAGCTCGGTATGGAAGCTCGGTAAGGAAGCTCGGCGTTGAGCTGGAATGAGCCGAGCAGGAAGAGTTCGGTTGTAAGCCGAGCCGAGAAGGAGTTCGGTTGTAAGCCAAGGAAGGAGTTCGGTATTGAGCCGAAGAAGGAGTTCGGTCTTGAACCGAGAAGGTAGAAGCAACCTAGCCGAACTAGCCGTTGGAGCAGCAGTTAGTTAGCCGAGATGTAGCGGTTATTCTTCTTGCTTTCTTGATTCTTCTTGTAGTTAGTTAGTAGCAGTTGCTACGTGATTATAGAGCTTTAAATAGCTCACCATGTATGTAGTTTAGAAGATAGAGTTTAATCAATAAAGAGTTTTCCAGTTTTCTCTCCAAGATTATCATCTTCAATACTCAAAGTGTGAGTGTGTGTGTTTCCTGCATTGTGTGATCTCATACAACAGTGAGTGTGTGTGTGATCTTATTGAGTGTGTGAAAGCCTTGTGTGCGTAAATCCCAACAAGTGGCGCCGTCTGTGGGAAAGGGATATTGAAGCTGATTTGCAGAGGATCAAACGGTTTCAGAGATGGCAGCAAGGCTTGATGCAGAGAAGTTCACAGGCAAGAATGATTATGGCCTGTGGAAGATGAAGATGAAGGCGATCTTAATTCAACAAGGCTTGGCGGCAGTTCTTGCAAAACCAGATGAGAAAGGGAAGGCTCCAGTGCTTGATGAAAAAGCTCAGGCAAAGATGGAGGAGATGCAGCTCAAGGCACATTCTGCAGTGATCCTGTGCCTTGGAGATAAGGTCTTGAGGGAAGTTCAAGAAGCCAAGACTGCGGTGGAGATCTTGGACAAGTTAGATGAAGTTTACTTGGCCAAATCCTTGGCTAACCGGCTGTATCTCAAGAAGAGGCTGTATGCCTATAGTTTTTCTGGAGATAGGTCCATCATTGAGCAGCTAGAAGAGTTCAACAAGATCATTGATGACCTGGGATCTGTTGATGTCAAGATCTCAGATGAGGATAAGGCCATTCTCACATTGAATGCCTTACCTAGCTCGTATGACCAGCTAAGTGATGCAATTATCTATGGAAGAGATAAACCTATCACCTATGCAGAAGTCTATTCAGCCTTGATGGCCAAAGAACTCCAGAAGACAGCCAACAGAGGCTCTGCAAGCTCCAATGTTCAAGCTGCAGAGGCCTTGAATGTGAAGAGGTTCAAGAAGCAGAACTTCAAGAAGAAGTTTGAGGGCCCTAAATCCTCAAGTTCTGATGCTCAGAAGGAAACCAGAGCTTGCTATTGGTGCAAGAAACCTGGACACTTGAAGAAAGATTGTCATGCATGGAAGAGAAAGATGGCCTCTGAGGGACACAATCAATCTGATTGTGTGGAGAGTGCTGATCCCCCGGCTCAACTCATGAATATCAGTGATAGTGGGGTCAGTCATAGGTGGATAATGGACTCGGGGTGCAGCTTCCATATGTGCCCCAATAGAAGCTGGTTTCATGATCTTCAAGAAGCATCGGGTACGGTTGTTCTTGGTAATAACCACATTTGTCAGATCAAAGGAATAGGGAAGGTAAAGCTAAGTCTACAAGATGGCTCTATAAAGATCCTAACTGGGGTGAGGTATATTCCAGAAGTAAAGAGGAACCTCATCTCATTGGGAATGCTGGAACAAAAAGGGTTCACCATATTGATGAGTCAAGGAAAATTGTTTGTGAAATCTGGAGATGCAGTGATGATGGAGGCTGACAGAGAGCATATTCTCTATTATCTGAAGGCTAGGGCTGTTGATGGAGAAAGCAATGCAGTGTCAGATGATTCCATAATGCTATGGCACAAGAGATTGGGCCACCCAGCCGAAGGGAGCTTGAAAGAACTCATCAAGAAGGGTCTGATCTCGGGAGATTTCAACAAGATGGACCCCTGTGAGCAATGTATACTTGGAAAGGCTAAGAAGGCACCCTATCCTACAGGTATTCACTCTTCTACAGCCCCTTTAGACTACATACATAGTGATCTTTGGGGGCCTTCACCGGTGTGTTCAATTGGTGGAGGAAAGTATTATCTAGCTATCATTGATGACTATACAAGAAAGTTGTGGGTATATATTCTTAAAGAAAAATCTGAAACACTCACAAAGTTCAAGATATGGTGTAAGGAGGTTGAGCTAGAGAAGGGTAGAAGTGTTAAATGCTTAAGGACAGACAATGGTCTAGAGTTCTTGTCTGCTGAGTTTGATCTGTTCTGTAAAGAGAAGGGTATGAAGAGGCACCGGACTGTTCCTGGTAATCCTCAGCAAAATGATGTTGTGGAGAGGATGAATAGGACAATCCTAGAGAGGGTAAGGTGCCTACTTCTTGGGTCTGGTTTGAGCAGCAGATTCTGGGGTGAGGCTGTGTATACAGCAGCCTATCTCATCAATAAATGCCCATCTACTGCCCTGAAATCTGAAACTCCTGATTACATGTGGTATGGAGCTCACAGTGACTACTCAAATTACAAGGTGTTTGGGTGTGCAGCCTATGCTTATGCTAGGCAAAGTAAGCTTGAAGCTAGGGCTCTGAAATGTATCTTGCTGGGATATCAGAGGGGTGTTAAGGGGTATAGGCTCTGGTGTATTGAGCCTGGTAAGCAGAAGGTCTTGGTGAGTAGGGATGTGGTGTTCTTGGAGGATCAGATGCCATTCCTGAAAGATAAGCCGGACTCCAATGAAGATGAGGGTGATTTCTTCAAGGTGGAGCCTGTGGGGGTTGGCCTAGGAGCAGGTGGAGTCATTGACTCAGGGAGTGAGTCTGATTCAGATAAAGAAGAGGCTCCAACTCAGGGCAACCAGGCTGGTGAGTCTATATCAGACTCCATCAGAAACTATCAGCTTGCAAGGGACAGAGTTAGAAGAGAAACAAGGCCACCAACAAAGTTCTCTGATGTTGTGTATTATGCTCTGTGTGCAGCTGAAGGTATTGATGGTGCAGATCCACTCACATATAAAGAAGCTATGCAGAGTAAAGATAGAGAAAGATGGATTGAAGCCATGAATGAGGAAATAGAGTCTTTACTCAAGAACAAAACATGGATTTTGGTGGACAAATCCAAGCTGAATACAGATTGAAAAGGGGAGAGTGAAGGTGATTAAGATTAACACCTTGCACAATCCGGCTGACATGCTAACAAAGTCTCTAGGTAGAGACAAGTTTGATCATTGCAAGAAATGGATCAATGTTTGTGCAAGAACTGAGATGAGCCCTCAGGTGGAGAATTGTAATAATGGAGTGCTCATTTCAGTTGGAAGAAGCTCGGCTAGAAAGGAGTTCGGTAAGCTCGGCTTACCGAGCTGAAACTAGCCTGGAACTAGCCGAGAAGAAGAAGAAGGCAGAAGTCGGTAAGCTCAGCGGTAAAGAAGCTCGGTATGGAAGCTCGGTATGGAAGCTCGGTAAGGAAGCTCGGCGTTGAGCTGGAATGAGCCGAGCAGGAAGAGTTCGGTTGTAAGCCGAGCCGAGAAGGAGTTCGGTTGTAAGCCAAGGAAGGAGTTCGGTATTGAGCCGAAGAAGGAGTTCGGTCTTGAACCGAGAAGGTAGAAGCAACCTAGCCGAACTAGCCGTTGGAGCAGCAGTTAGTTAGCCGAGATGTAGCGGTTATTCTTCTTGCTTTCTTGATTCTTCTTGTAGTTAGTTAGTAGCAGTTGCTACGTGATTATAGAGCTTTAAATAGCTCACCATGTATGTAGTTTAGAAGATAGAGTTTAATCAATAAAGAGTTTTCCAGTTTTCTCTCCAAGATTATCATCTTCAATACTCAAAGTGTGAGTGTGTGTGTTTCCTGCATTGTGTGATCTCATACAACAGTGAGTGTGTGTGTGATCTTATTGAGTGTGTGAAAGCCTTGTGTGCGTAAATCCCAACAGTTGAATTGGTAAATAGGGGCATTCATAGTGCATTTAACGGCCCAATATAGTGTTTGATTTGTTGGTTAAATTTTCTGTGTGACTCGTTTAATGGGCAAGGGCCCGTTGAATTAAGGCTGAAAATGACTGTTTTATTATCATGAAAAATTCAGTGATAATAATATGCGCAAAACTATTTCAATCTTAAATTGCATAGAATTTACAAATATAGCCCTCGGCCCTAGAAATAGAAAAATCATCTTTATTAGCTTTTAAACATCACTTGAAAAGACTAGTTCAAGACATAATTGATATATTTTCATATGTGAAATAATTATGCGACAAATTCAACCATCACACTAATAAAAATATGAAACATCTATGTCACTAATAATCTGGTGGATAACTTCGACCTGAGCTCGATTAGGATGGTTATGCCGGGGGCGGCGCCGCTGGGGAAGGAGCTGGAAGCGGCTATGCTGAGCCGCGTGTCGCATGCGGTTTTTGGTCAGGTGAAAAGTGAAAAATAACTGATATGCCTAACTTCATTTTTGATGTCCTTCAAATGATCATTTAATACCAGAAACACTAAATTCAATTTAATTACTCCCTATATTTGTGTTGAGATTATAAGAATTGTACTACTAATTGATTTACTTTGTTTTACTCTAAATTCAATATTAGGAAAATTAGTCGGGTAGGTGGAGGAATGTGAAGTTAGGTCGGATTAATTTGTCATTACTCCTCATTGATGTGATGTATATATATCTAATCGATTCGAATCTTTATCATGGTACCACTTGCATCTAATACTTTGACAATTTTGAATTATAATATAACTAAATATAACTTACGAAAAAATATAGTATGGACAAACAGGCTAGGAAATTTATGTTTATTAGTCAGCCCATGAATTTATTATTTCTTTCCAATATCATGAATTCCTTGTGGTCTACCTAACCCACCTAGAATAAAGGACAAACGGGCTAGGAAATTTATGTTTATTAGTCGGCCCAGGAATTTATTATTTTTGTCTAATATCTTTGAATTCCTCGTGGTCTATCTAACCCACCTAGAATAAAAAAGTATATAAATTATGATAATATTATTATTATTATCATACATGGCTAAGTACATAACTTCTTGTACAAATTTTTAACATGCGTGTTACGTGGTAGCAACTGCAGATATTGGCAGCCATTCTATAATTAATTACACAATTTATTGAAATTATCAGACTAAGATGGGATCATCACTATAAAAAAAAGGGTTAAATAAAATGAAATCAAATTAAGTATGCCATTCTATTGTTCAATAAATAAATGTTGAATTTGTTGAAAATTCGGTGCAATATCTCTCTCTAGGAACCGTGCATTTAGTTATATTATAAATCAAAATTGACAAAGTATTAGATGCAAGTGGTACCATAATAAGGATTCAAATCGATTAGTTATATATGCAATACATCAGTAGGGAGTAATGACAAGTTAATCCGACTTAACTTCACATTCCTCCACCTACCCAACTAATTTTCCTAACACTGAATTTAGAGTAAAATAAAGTAAATCAATTAGCAGTATAATTCTTATAATCTCTACACAAATATAGGGACCAATTAAATTGAATTTAGTGTTTCCGGTATTAAATGATCATTTAAAGGACATGAAAAATGAAGTGAGGAATATAAGTTATTTTTCACTTTTAACCTGTCCAAAACCGTCTGCGACTTCCAGCTTCTTCCCCAGCGGCACCGCCCCAGACAGAACCATCCTAATCGAGCTCAGGTCGAAGTTATCCACCAACGGAATTATTTTTGACATAGATGTTTCATATTTTTGTTAGTGTAATGGTAGAACGTGTCGCAGAATTATTTCACCTACTGACATAGATCAATTGTTGTAACACCCTATATTTTGTATTTACATTCACATACTTACATATATTTATTATAGGGATGGGGTCCTCTTCTATTGCTTATAGCATCATAATCCAAAGTCAAGACCAAATCTCCACCCTTAGATTTTAAAATGAGTGGATGAGATTAAATCTTACGATTCTCAATAAATAGTAGACAAAATATCAACACAGTTTTATTGAGATTTCACATGTATTATATCGAAATTTTACATGCAATATATTGAGATTTTATATGCATTATATTGAGATTTTTTTATGTATTTGTTGATAAAAAATATGCTTATCAACATATACGAAAACTGAATAAAAAATCATCAAATTTCATCATCCGAACGTCGTCGGAACATATGCAAGTGAGATCTTGTAACGCCCCACTCTCTGAACCCTAATTTTCAAACCATAAAATTTTTGCATTAAATGCTTTTAATGCCGTGAAGTATGTGGATTAAATGATGAGTGAATTAATTGCATGAATTCTTTGTGACCTAATTGCGATTTGGAGTTGAGATTTGGTTTGAATAGTCAAATCCGTTGAGTATATGACGTGGCAGTTGATTAGTCAATACATTGAAGAAATGACGTGGCCGTTGAATGGTCAATATCGTTGAATATGTGACGTGACCGTGTGAATTATGATGCGGGGTGAAATATATTGTGGTGAATTATTTCCTAAGGGCGAGTGATATTAAATTCGTTCATCAATAAATATCATACATATTTTTCTTGGAATTTTCCACCATTATGATTTATGGAAAGGAATTCTATTTTCTTGGATTTAATTATTTGCTTGGGATATTATTCCAAATTAAATCCAAAGTCCGATTATTATCCATTTCCTCCATGAAATTTTCGACCCCTATGCTTATACTATGGAGATTTCGAAAATCTCCTATTTATGGGAGAAGGAATTATTTTATTATATTATTTGATCCCTTATTTATTCCCTTCCATGAATAAATATAAATATCCTAGCAAATCTTACCATATCTAAGGAGATCTTGCCATATCCTATTTAAATTAGGATTTGAATTTAATTCCTTGTGGGAGAGGAATAAAAATCGCCTACTTCCCTATTTTAATAGTGGAAATTTTTATTTTTATTCTGCTCCGTGATATTTAATTCTACTTTGTGATATTCCAAGTAAATTCCAAATTAATTCATATGCTGATTAAACAACGTAGAATTCGAAATCCCTAACGCCACTTTCTCTCTCCCATATCTTCCCAAATCTTTATTTTATTAATTATGGGAATATATTCTTGCACTCTATAAATAAGAGAGAAAACCTAACCCTAGCCCCCACTAAATACACGCTTACTTCTCTCCCTCACTCCACTCTCAACTCTCGCTCTCACTCTCAATTTTTCTTCTAATTTTCTCCTAGAATTCTTCATTCTTTGCAAAGAATTGAAGTTGAAACTCAAGAATTGTTGAAGAATCAAGGGTAATACTTTGTTCTACCATTCGTTTCTATCAAGAAAAGGTATTTTTGATCTATCTAACCGATTAATTGGTGTTCTTGAACCCTCATGCATATAGATCGAGCGAAAAGGGAAACAATTGGTGAATTAGAAGTGTTGTGCATGTGTGTATGACGCGCGTGTGTGCGTGTGTGTGCGTGTGATGTGTGTTGTGTGAAGAACACTCATGCGTGACCATGTTTTGATGATAGATCTAGTGTTGTAGTATGAATAAATTGATATGAAGAGCATGTCTTGATTGTGAATATTAATATAAAACAAATCAATGGGAAAAAGGGAAACGTTTGGGGATATGCATGATTTTGAGTCGTTAATCGAGACTGATTTGTGATACATATTATTTAAAGGTAATAATCGCGCTCAAAGCATGATAGCAAAGGGAAGAAAGTACTTGAGATCTAAGCAGTCGAGGTGGGCTTTCTTTTAAAATAAGGACAACGTCCTAAATCTTTATCGTTGAGAATGAAATCTGTGTTTATCATGCCGTGATTTGTTTTGTCGTGCCTATCCGTTGTGGCCTTGCCACTATTATTAAATCGAATTCGGATCCTCGTAGGGCAGCAAACCCTACTTGGATTAGTGTACACCAATGTTAGACCGTGTGTCAGCGTACGGGTTGGCCGGTCTAGTGACCTGGTTTGCGGCCGCATTCCTTGTCATGTAGAATGAGGATATGGTAAACGTCGATGAGAAAAATGGTTGCGCGACCGTGACTTTTGAACGAAGGAAATATTTTGGTGCTTCGGGCCTTTCTAAAGATAAAACCCTGATTGACACTTGAAAATGGCATGATAAATAATACTTTGATAAACTGTTTTCGGCATAAGTCCACTGAGTACTAACTCAACCTTGTATGTGTTTTCCCTATGTGCAGGTTGAGCTGCGACCAGCGGTTGGCGGTGTTGAGCAAGTTAATTAAAATGTTGTGATTGTCTTGAAACTCTTATATGGCTCATTTCATGCATCGGTTTAAAGGGTAAAAAGTACGCCATTTGATCTGTTTATTGCGAAAACAAGTGTTAAAAGTGCAGGAATGCAGCTTGACCAAGGCATCAAGGCTAAACTCAAGTCGGCACAAAGGACGCAAAAGGCCAAGAAATCAGGGAGATTGATGAAGGGGAGTGATCAAGCAGTTAGGCGGGGACCATTGGCAAAGAGAAGAGGACACGTGCCGATACAAAGGACACCATCCTGCTATGAAGGGACCACTGTCTTCTAGAAGGAGGAATACGTGCCGACCAAAGAGACGCGCGGTCCTGGAAGAAAGCGAATATTCGCCGACAAGGTTGTTATCCCTGCTGGAGGATCGCTGCGGCGTGCCTATAAATAGAGGCTGCGACACCACAATAGAGAATCCTTTATCCACTTTCTAGTTAGTTCTTAGTTTTAGCTTAGTTTAGTTAACTTTCATTTCCAGTTCTTAGCTAGCTTAGTTTAGAATTTCAGTTAGTGAAGCGTAAGTGATTCAGTGCGATAGAGGCTTCAGTTCTGTCCGGCGCAGTTTCCAGTTTCCGACCGAGAATCGCTCGGCCTTTACTCGCTTTATGTTCTTTCAATTTCGTAGCTAGTTTTCGTTTTGGACGAGATCTATTCTGGAATCAAAGTTCTTTTGTTTTCGGATCTTCAAGTTCACTGTCGCAGTTTAATTTCTCGCTTTTAAATATTGTTCCATGTGCCTAGTTATAATGAATGTTAAAATGATTTATTGTTCCGTGGTTTAATCAAGTAGTTAGTCTATCACATTGAATCTGATACGATACATCGTGAACCCTAGATCCAGAAATCCACCGTTCACAACCTCTGCCTCCTTCACACGCTTCTCGTTATCCACCACCATGAATTTCTCCTTGAACGACTCCATTCCTCCTCCCATCCATGATCAATTAATCAATTAAATTAATTAGGATAATTACATAAATCTAGCGGAAGTTGATTGAACTGAATGTGGATGGTACCTGGACGGAAAAAGACTTCGAGAATGGTTCTGGCGCCGCCGTCCCCTTGGACGACGTCGACCCGGCTGATAAAGTCGGAGTTGGCTTCCTCCGCCACTTTGGGGAGCTGTAGAGTGCCGTAGAGCTTCCACGCTTCGGTTGCCGGTACATCAACCGTCATCTCAGCGGACATTGTTCCGTACATCTTCGATTTCCGGTTGTGGCGGATGTGATGTCTATGCACTACAAAGAGGAATTGAGATTGAGAGGGTTATTATTTATAAAATAAGGGTGTGGTTGAATTGGTAAATAGGGACATTCATAGTGCATTTAACGGCCCAATATAGTGTTTGATTTGTTGGTTAAATTTTCTGTGTGACTCGTTTAAAGGGCAAGGGCCCGTTGAATTAAGGCTGAAAATGACTGTTTTATTATCATGAAAAATTCAGTGATAATAATATGTGCAACACTATTTCAATCTTAAATTACATAGAATTTACAAATATAGCCCTCAATCGTAGAAATATAAAAATCATCTTTATTATCTTTGAAACATCACTTGAAAAGACTAGTTCAAGACATAATTGATTTATGTTTCATAGGTGAAATAAATATATGAAACATTTATGTCACTAATAATTCCGTTGGTGGATAACTTCAACCTGAGCTCGATTAGTATGGTTATGCCAGGGGCGGTGCCGCTGGGGAAGGAGCTGGAAGCGGCTCTGCTCAGCCGCGTGTCGCATGCGGTTTTTGGACATGTGAAAAATAACTGATATACCTAACTTCATTTTTCATGTCCTTCAAATGATCATTTAATACCAGAAACACTAAATTCAATTTAATTACTCCCTATATTTGTGTTGAGATTATAAGAATTATACTACTAATTGATTCACTTTATTTTACTCTTGTAACATCCCAAACTTTTGTGACCCTTTTTATTATGTTATTGGAATTTTGGAATTTATGAAACGTTTGATTCTATGTGATTAAGTGCTTTGTGTGAAATAAATTGACGTGGTTATTGTGGAATGAAGAGCTTGAGATTTTATCGTTTTTCCAATGTGGGGAAAAGATTAATAGGATCATCCATTTATCCTTTCTCGAGTCGATTCATTGAAATATTCGGCCCTTCCTAATTATTGAAAAAGTACTTCTTTTTGTGGATTTAATTAATTATTTTGGGATACTTATCCAAATTAAATCCAAACCAATGGTCCTTAAATTACACTACATGAAATTCGAACTCCATCCTTTTATCCTTGGGAGTTTCGAAAATCTCCAATAGGAAATTGGATTATTTTTCATTTGATTTAATTGGTGCTTTATTGACTCTCTTCTTTTAAATTAAATCCAATTAAATCATGCCACATATTATTTCTTCACCCAAAATAAATAGAGAGTTGGAACTTTTCCTTGGCTATTTTAGCCTAATAATTTTCGGCCCCTCCAATAAAATATGGAGGATATTTTATTTGTTCCTATTTTGTGGAACCCCCTTTTATTCAAATAAATTCCCATGTCTAATTAATTGGGGATGTGAATATTTTCCTCCTATTTTCCCTCCATATCACACGCCCCTTTGCATTATTTTTCCTTGTGGGAATTTAATTAATTGTTGCCTATTTTATGGGAGCCTTTTTCCTATAAAGAAATTACTTAATTTAAATCCTATTTTGTTTAATTGGGGATTTAAATAATTTCCTTGTACAATTTTTTCCTTAAATTTTCGGCCCCCTCCTGTTATTTCCTACTTGGAGATTTAATTTAATTGTTCCCTTGTATTCATTATTTTTATTTCCTAAATTATGAATATATTCTCTCCAACTAAATATTGCTATATTTCCTTGTAATTAAATCACAAAATTTGGACTTCCCCACCTTCAAATCACACGCCTACTTTGTGATCTATTCCACCGACAATTTAATTATTACTTGGGTGTGAATTAAACCTAGTACATAAAATAGAATAAATCCTAACCCTAGCCACTAATTTCACACGCCTCCCTCTCTTCTCTCCCTCCCCCACACTTTTTTTTTCATCTCCTCCACTCTCCCATCTCCAAAAATCTTCCATTCAAGTTTGTTCTTGCAGCCATTGAAAGTACCTTCGAGAGTTTCCAACGGATCGCTTCGTTCTTCTCTTCTACCGATTGGTTTTTGTAAAGGAAGGTATATTTGCACACTTTTTCTTCTCCTTCTCTAGTGAACCACGTTTTGAGTCCTACATGCATGTAGAGAGTGTAGGTTTGATAGATTGCAAGTTTTAATGAGAGGGAAATTGTGTGTTCGTAAGAACTTGTGTGATTTTTACGTTGTTGATTGAAATCATGTGAGTTGGATCGAATTATTGGGTGAATAATATGAGTTTGTATGTAAATATGTGTATGAGGATCGTGTAAGCATGATTATGTGTTTTCGAGCATGAAAAATCGGTGGTTGTGTTGTGGAAGTTTAAAACCTTATTTTCGAACTGGAACCAGAAATCTGTGATGCACGACCAGTGACTTATGATCTGTATTTGACCCATCAAACGAACGAATTTTGCTATGAAATTATTACTGAGTAAACTGCAAGGTGTTTTCCGTGTCCCGTGTAAATTTCAGCCTGTTTTATCGAAAAATGAATTTTTAATAGATTTTTGAATTGACTGCACAAATCTGCCAGAAACGTGAGTTCTCGCCATGAATGTTTCGTTTTCTGTTTTACTGACCAAATGACCTCCGATCGATGTGATTCTTAAACTATATGAAACTTTGAACTGTCTTATGTGTTGTGTTAAATTTTCAGCCTTTCTGGGCGTCGTATGAATTTATGGTGAATTTTTCAAATGAACTGCGCAATACTGTCAGAAATTGTATGTTCCGACCAGAGAGTTCAATATGTGATATGACTGACTAAATGACATGGTTTCGATATGAAAATTTAGCATGTTTTGAGGTCGGGTGAATTTAAAGTGATTTTTACAAAACGGTCGCGCAATTCTGCCAGTTTTCTGCCTTGATTAAATGACACTTATTTCTCAAGTTTAAAAGTATTGTATGATGCATGTATGTCCAAGGAATGTGCTTAAATGTTGAAATCACTTGTGATAAGTTGAAATGTGTTACGTGTGTTTTACACCTTGAGAGGTATGTTGGGTTTGGGGATTTGAGAAAAAGGACGAGAGAATCGATAGGATATGCATAGTAATATGTTGTTGGGGGAAACTAATTGTGTTGTATTTGACGAGGGTGCCGTGTAGTCGTGAACTCGAGGATCGAGAGTTGCTAAGTTGGGTTGTGAATTGCTAAGAGAACGAGGTGGGCTTTCTTTTCAAACCTCTTTATTTTTCCGAAAAATATTATGTGGAGATACAAGGGTGGTTTAACTGTTATGTCATGCCATGGGCTGTTTTTGTTATGAGATTGTGTGTCTGATGCCTAGTTCGTATGAGTTTACTCCGTTAGGCTATATGGCTGTTTTGTAAAACGAATTCGGGTCCGAGTAGGGCAGTAAACCCTGTCGGGCTGTGTACACTGGTGGGATCGTGAGACGTCCTTGCAAGTCGGCCGGTCTCGTGGGCGAATAGTGTGGCCACACTTTCGTCGCACTGTGGTTGTGATTGTTGGATTGATGTGAAAAGTGGGGAGATTATTTGACTGGCCAGTCTATGAAACATTTTTGTGTTCACGTGATATTTTTCTTTACTACGTATACAACTCGAGATCACTGGTATGGATGACATAACTATATAAATGTTTTCGGCATGAGCCCATTGAGTACAACAAGTACTCAGCCCTGCAACTTCTTTTAAAAATTTTGCAGGTTGAGCGGGATGTTGCGGTGGATGTTGAGCTGGCTAAAGACCCTAGGATACGTTGTGTCGTCATACATAGGCGTGATCCTTGACTCTCTTGAACCTTATTTATCCGCTGCTATGTTTTAAATTGTGTCTTAAGACCTTATTCTTTATGTTTTTGTTTGAACATGTATGGTGGTGTTAGGATTTAAACGTGTGTTTACGTCGTCTTTTGAAAATGGTATTCTTCGGGATTTGAGTTAATGTTTGCTTTACTTTAGTTATTTAATTGTTGTGTTTTCTTAAGTCTAATTTTTCCGTTATCCTTCTTTTTTTAAAGTATTTTATCTTAGGTCTTTTCAAAAAAAATTTTACCTTAAAATCTTTTAAGTAAGGTGTTCTTTTAAATTGTTGTCCATGCATGTCGGTCACGATCGCCGCGTTGTGGTACCCCTTGTTTGGGCGGTCGTGACAGAGTGGTATCAGAGCTTTGTTATTTCGCTCTGGTCCGAGAGTCTTCTTTCACTTTAAGTCTAAGTTAGCGAACCCTTATTTGACTAGAAGTGTTACGAAGGCTCAACATCCAAAGCATCACGCTCAACCGATGAAAGTAAGGTATGTTTAAATTGTTGGAAGTATGCAAGGATGATATGACATGACGTTGACAGGTTTATGCATGTGAATGAATGATGTGCGTAAATATGATGTTGTAATAGCATGATTACATGGAATACGAGTATGATTGGCGTGATAGTTTAGACATGTATTGTATGTACAAATGTGATATCGAGATGGTATGAATACGTTAAGACAACGACAAACTTTCAAACTACGCGGCAAACTTAAGAACTTTTTCGAACAAACAATAATGCTTTTGGTGTTTTAAAAGAAACTTTCGTCTTCACATAGATGGTGCGAACGAAACGAACCGCGCTTAAGAGCAGTCAGTATAGTGCCAGAATGCGACAAGCGATATACGATTACGACCACTATGAGAGAGAAGAAGGCAAAGCCTTGAGAGAGGTTGTTTCCCGTTTCGAGACCCTATGGCGAGACGTCTGCGGGTACCATGTATCGGCCTATGGAGGCATAAGAAGGCTAATTGAGTTGATGCCTGACAATTGGGAGCCTTGGATGGAAACAACAGCCAGTCGGTTCACGTGGTACGAACCAAGAAACCAGATGATGGCCGGCGACATGAAAGGTTTTCTAAAGGTTAACCTGTGCTTTGATTGACTCACGTTCCGAGCGACCACCATCGACAGAGAAAGAAGAAGATGAGACCTTTTGGGAAGACAAAGATGTGATCGAGGTTAAACCAACGGCAGTAAGAGAAGCCGTACCACAAGAAGGCATGGTCCCGGGTTTCGAAGATGACTACGTGGATGTTAACACGGATGATAGTATGGATGACGAAGAAGATCCTCGTATGATTGATGAGTACCACGTAGAAGAGGAAGAAGACCCGGAAGAGGAAGAAGACCCGGAAGAGGATATTAGCACTAGATAGACGGGTGATGTTGTTTCTTTTCCCTTAAGTTGTTAAGACGATGGAAGTAGTACCTTTCTGTTTTTCCGAACGAATGCTTTTGTTTTTCCTTTCCACGTTGTTTATGGAAGTTTCATTTTTCACGTGCTTTTAAGTACTTGTGTTTTTTTTTTACCGTATCGTACGCGTGCATGAAAGCGATGATGTTTCACTAACGATGTACTCACAACGATGCTAACCTGTGTTTTAGATCAACATGTCCCCAAGACGTAGACGTGGTCAGCATGTGGGGAACAATGTGGGGGAACAGACGGAAGGAAGTGTCGGGAATCCACCCCCGCCTCCACCACCACCTCTACCCCAACCAAACGAAAGGGAGTACATCAAAGCCTTTCGGAAAGAGAACCCACCTAAGTTAGATGGATTGGGAGAGCCCCCGAAGGCGGAGGCATGGGTACGCGACATTGAGCGTATCTTTGAGTTTATGGGATGCATGGTCAGGACCCGCTGACTTTTGGTGGGAAACGAAGAAGAGAACCATGGACCCCGCTCGCCGTGAGGTGCTTACTTGGGAGGATTTTAAGGAAGAGGTTTACAACAAGTATGTTCCGGAAAGTTATCGGCGGGCGAGGGTAGTGGAGTTCCACACGTTGAAGCAAGGAAGTATGATGGTCACAGAGTACGACCGCACCCTATGTGAGATGACGCGTTATGCACCAGAATTGGTGGATACAGATGAGAAGATGGCTGCGAAGTTCCGTTTTGGCCTTAGGACAGAGATAAGGGTAGCAGTGGCTAGTCGGAGGGGAATTCCTTATTCCGAGGTGTTGGTCTGTGCCTTAGATGTGGAGGAAGCACTGCCCAAGAATGAGAGGATAACAAATCCTGCACCGTCTGCACCCCCAGCGAACTTTAGAGACAAAAGGAAGTGGGAGGGAAACCGAACTCCTTTTGACAACAAGAGGCGTTTTTCCACTTTTCGGCAGCCGCAGAATCATGGGCGCCAAATTGTGCCACAGCAGAGAGGAAACCCGCAGAGAACACCCTACTGTAATCGGTGCTCCAAGCATCTTGTTGGGGAGTGCCGAGTTGGAGGCATTCGGTGTTACGCCTGCGGTGGAAACGGGCACATGTCTCGAGAGTGCCCAAACAACAACAAAGGTGGAGTGAAGAATGGGCAAGGACAGAGGCCACCACAACAGCCTCAACCAATCCGACAAGTGGCCCCACAGCAAGCAAGGGCATATGCACTCAAGGGGAATCTAGGGCAGGAACCCCAAGCCAACAAGGGCAAGGAGAATTTGGCAGGTATGGGAAAGCTCCAACAATTGCCTATTATTGTGCTGTTTGATACGGGTGCTTCGCACTCTTTTATTTCCATGTCATGTGTGAATGCCTTAGAACTCCCTACTGCTATGCTTGAATCGAGTTTGAATGTGTCTTCACCGGTTGGAGGATTGATTGATATTGGGAGAACTTGCTCGAACATAGAGTTTGTGTAAGGAGAACTAGGAGTAGTGGCTCAACTCTTACACGTTATGCCTTTGGAGAATATAGACATAATCTTGGGAATGGATTGGCTTACCGAGAACCATGCAATGATTTACTGTAAAGAGAGGCAGATTTCCTTTCAAGCCCCGGACGAAGAGCCGACTATCGTGTATGGGATCTCCATGAACCGGCGAACCTCCATAATCTCTGCTTTGCAAGCAACTACGATGATAAGAAAAGGACGTCCGGCGTATCTGGTATACTTGAATGGGGAAGAAAAGAAAGAATTGAGAGTGGAAGACGTGGCAGTGGTGCAAGATTTTCCCGAGGTGTTCCCCGAAGCCTTGCCAGGACCGCCACCCGACAGACAGGTGGAGTTCACCATTGATTTAGAACCAGGGTCAGCGCCAGTATCAAAGGCGCCATACCGAATGGCCCCTAAGGAGTTGGCCGAGTTGAAGGTCCAGTTGCAGGAACTGTTAGACTTGGGTTTCATTCGACCGAGTGTGTCACCATGGGGAGCGCCAGTTTTGTTCGTTAAGAAGAAGGATGGGACGATGAGGATGTGCATCGACTATCGTGAGCTCAACAAGATGACCTTGAAGAATAAGTACCCACTGCCTAGGATTGATGACTTGTTTGAACAACTTCGAGGAGCGGGCGTATTCTCGAAAATGGATTTGAGATCAGGGTATCATCAACTAAAGGTCCGACGAGAGGATGTGCCAAAGACAGCTTTTCGCACTCGCTATGGCCATTACAGATTACCAAGATACGAGACAAGGAGATCGAGAGTGCGAATGGAGGCCGGTGAATCATGAAACTTTTTCTATTCTTTGGAATGGCGCGAAACGTTGAAGCAAGCTTAGTGTGTGAACCATTTTACTATTTTCTATCGTTTTTCGTGAATGATAAGGACAAAAGAAATACGAGGAAGATTTCAAGAAGATGATGATAGAGAAGATGAAATGAAGCTTCAAAAAAAAAACAAAAAAAAGGAGCAAAACAAGAACAGCTGATGCTAAGTGATGTAGCTATGCAATGACAAGAGATCATACTCGCGATGCAAATCAATATAGCATTATCTCGCGTAATTTCGTTAAAAGTGGCGACACGATGGAGACTACCTTTATTGGAGGCAGAGAAGCACACGGATGATTAAAATGTTTTAAGAGAATGATTGTTATAATATGCAAGAATATTATGAAAATATGGCTTTTGACTGACTACAATTACTTTGTTGTGATGACGGGATGAATGTCAACTTGGAATCCACGGTTTCTTAGAACGATGTTACCATGTTCGGCCTCAGAAGGATGAACGAGAGAGTGTGACCTTCGTAGCTAGAATGAATGATTTTAATCAACAGTACTTACTTGGATTATAAGATTTTTTTTTTTTGGAACCTTTCAATTAACTGTGAGCCCTTGTCTATTTAAGACCTTGTTCGACTCACAATTTGCAAGTAATGCCCATTATTTCTTTTCCTATATCGAGTCATGACTCACTTTCAGTTCTTGAACGTTGGAGCTTGCCTTCGTAACTTTGGATATATTGATTAGTAGTCTTCTTTGATCCATCTTTCGTAAGGACAAATTTTGACCTTATGAGTTTTCGTCATCGAACTTCATTCCTAAAGTTGTTTGCAGTTATGACCTTCAGTATGATCACATCTCCCATGCATGTTTCTTCAAAGGATGAAATATTCTTCTTGCAACTTTTGTCCACCTTTTTATTCCGTAACTCTGTCTGTGGCAAGTTCTTTCTTGTTGAGGTGAAATTATTTTTAGCTCAGTTTCACAACGTATATTGTTTCATGCTCAGTCATTTTCTTTATGCAACACCAAATTAAGGCTATCATGTTCTCTTCTTCTGTAGCGGGTTTGATCTAGTTGCTTTTCTGAAAAGTTTCATTCACTTTGAGTTGTCTTTAACAAACTCGTGAATCCATTTAGGTGAATTCATTATTCTATATGGTGATATTATTGAACCATGATCCATGTTGCTTAATGGAAATTGCCTACGTTTCTAAATCCTCCTACGACTTATCATTTCAGGCTTTGACATTTTGAATGATAAGTTATTGGCATTTGGATCTTTCAAATTTGATCAGACAATTGAACAAATTTTTTTTGGCAGCCTACAATGGAAATTGAGATATAATTCAGTGTCATCCTATTACATGTTCTTTCAAGCTCTTACAAGAAGTGATTCTCAAGCTCTATGAGTTTACCTAAAACCTTTTAAACCACGTAATTCTCAATGGAGATGTTGAGTCTAATGGAACTTAGCTCTTGCTTCGTTTTCAAACCAATTTTCTCAAGTTGGGGATGAGATTAAGAAGAGTCGAGCTAGAAATGTTGTTCCTGTTTTCTTGATTAATTCTGCAACCTTTTTGATTAAGACACTTTCAGCAGTGTTGCTACAATTTTGAAATCAGTTCATATCCAAGTAAGACTGCTTGATTAATTTTTGAGTTCTCGATACTAGACTTGGAGGAAAGGGTGAGGTTGAGCATTTCGAATGCACATGGGGGAATAAGTTTCTATAATCAGACATGCGTAAAAGTGATACACCAACTAGAGGCATCGATATAACCAAGAACACGAGGTGTTAAAATTTCAGCCATAGTTATTAATTATTAAGCGATACGAGGAAGTTGCTTGGAAATTGGATTACAAGTTCATGGAGAAATATTTTTATTCGAAGGATGTAAGCAAATTTCGGGACGAAATTTTTTTCAAGGGGGGTAGAATGTAACACCCACTTTTTTTTCTAACTTGTGGAAAATCAACTCTTTAGTGTTGTTATTCGTATCTAATCTCTTTTACCTCGCGTTGTGATCGAGTGATATGTTTAAAGTAAGTATCATGTCGTCAGCTGAATGAAGTTCTTTTAGCATTGAAGAACTAATAGCTAGTTGAGAGGTTCTTTCTACAAATAAAAGTCCAAAAGTGTTTTTACAACGAGTTCGATGCTAGAATAAAATAAGAGCATGATTTCGGACATCACAAGAGTCGTGCCATGTTGGAATGAGGAAATTTATTAATTGGAGAACAAGAAGGAAAGAGATGAAGTTATGGCAAGAATAATGAAGGAAATCAACTGAAGATTATGGAAGATCAAATCAAGAAGATATTTATGGAATTATAATATATTTTTCATGTATAGCTAGAATTAGAGCCTATAAATAGTTGTGTAACCATTGAGAGAAATAATTAAAGTCATTCACAATGTAGTCTTTAGAGTTCTCCCCGTCTTTTACTTTCCGCATTATATTTTCTAACATGGTATCAGAGCAACTAATGATCCTTCGTTAGTTAGTTCAAAACCAAAAAAAAACACAAAAAAATTAACATTGGTATTCGGATCTAACAAAAAACCCAAGATTCCCATGTTTCCTCATCATGCCGTGAAGATCAAATACCCCAATTCCGCAATCCTGATCAATTATTTATGACTACGGGAGTAGAGAGGCATGCGAATTTCCCAGCACCAGCAGCTCCTGCAATAGCGCCCGAAGCGAAGGACTGATCTGGATGCTGCAACCCGGTCAAGAAGTCGGGCCCTGTCACGCTGACCACGTGCTCTCCGCCCTGCGCGACACTAAGGAGGAGTGGGACTCCAGAATCCGGAGTTTGTTCAGTTTCTTCGACTCCGATAATCTAGGGTATTTGGATTCCGCTGTGATTGAGAAGGGGCTTTCTGCGATGCAAATCCCCGCGGATTACAAGTTCGCCAAGGAGCTCTTGTTAGTCTGCGATGCCAATCAGGACGGGAGGGTTGATTACCAAGAGTTTAGGAAGTATATGGATGATAAGGAGCTCTGGGATGCTCTTGTCAAAACAGGGATAGAACTTGATGATGATGAACTTGCTAGTTTTGTTGAGCATGTCGATAAAGACAACAATGGAATCATAACATTTGAGGAATGGAGGGATTTTCTGCTTCTGTATCCGCATGAAGGCACCATAGAGAACATCTATCGGAAAAGGGTATATCTTGTAGATATTGGTGAACAGGCAGTGATTCCTGAAGGCATCAGCAGGCATGTTCATGCAACAAAATATTTAATTGCAGGTGGAGTTGTCGGAGCAGCTTCTCATACTGCAACTGCACCTCTTGATCGTCTAAAGGTGACTTTACAAGTTCAGACTACGCAAGCTTCATCGGTTTGTTCGGCCGAGGGGGAGAGGAAGTATTCGACCGAACAATCCCTCTCCAAATTTATGTTGGAGAAGAAGGCCAAAGCTACAACAGTGAAGCCGTCGCGTCACATCTCGAGAAGGCCGACCGGAGCCGCTTCGGCAGGCAGCAGCAAATGCAAGAAGTCGGCGGTTGAGAATTAGAAACTGGATTGAAGGAGTGACTGGGGAATTCTCACCGTCGAGAAATGAGCAGACTTCGGATGGACGATTAAAAGTATTGTCAGAAAAGAATGACATACGAAGCAGAAACTCCATATAGTTCGGCGATTACTCGTCGGAGGTGGCATGTTTGGAGTGTATGTCACCGAGAAAAGACCCATGAAAAAACATAAAGGAGGCTGATGGTTTCACGTCTTCATTGTTAGGGTCTCCAAAAAGGAGAAATAAATTTTGGCCTAATGGTTATTTGGCTCAAGAAATAAAAGAAATGAATGGGGGTCTACAAAAAGGAGAAATAAATTTGGGCCTAATGGTTATTAGGCTCAAGAAAAAAAAGAAATGAATGGCCTCATAGTTTGAGCTGGAATGGACCGAGAATGGTCTGAATTGGCTCCTAGACAAGAGCAAAAACTGTATAGATTAGCTCCTCGACATGAGCCAAAACTGTCAGAATGAGCTCCTCGACAAGAGTCAAAACTGTCAGTCAGAATTAGCTCCTCGACAAGAGTCAAAACTGTCTGAATTAGCTCCTCGACACGAGTCAAAACTGTCCAAATGAGCTCCTCGACAAGAGTCAAAACTGTCAGAAGTAGCTCATCGACAAGAGTCAAAACTGTCTAAGATGACTCCTAGATATGAGTTAAAACTATCTAAGTGGCTCCTAGATACGAGTAAAAACTATTTAAGATGACTCCTAAATATGAGTAAAAACTGTTTAAACAAGCTCCCTAACACGAGTTAAAACTGTCTAGATTGAATCCTTGACACGAGTTAAAACTGTCAACCAAAAATTGAAGCTCCTTGACAAGAGTTAAAACTGTCTAGAATGGCTCGTTGACATGAGTTAAAAATGTCAACGGAAAATTGAAGAACTCCTTGAAACGAGTCTAAACTTTCAATAACTCTTTGATACGAGTATAAACTATCAATGATGAATTGAAGAAGCTCTATGATACGAGCATAAACTATCAATGGAAACAGAAGAACTCTTAAATACGAGTATAAACTATTTATCAAACTAAAGATCGTGCAAGTTAAGTGTCGAAAAACTCGATACTCTACTTGAGGGGGAGTGTTGGAATGACGAAATTTATTAATTGGAGAACAAGAAGGAAAGAGATGAAGTTATGGCATGAATAATGAAGGAAATCAACTGAAGATTATGGAAAGTCAAATCAAGACGATATTTATGGAATTAGAATATATTTTTCATGTATACCTAGAATTAGAGCCTATAAATAGTTGTGTAACCATTGAGAGAAATAATTAAAGTCATTCACAATGTAGTCTTTAGAGTTCTCCCCGTCTTTTACTTTCCGCATTATATTTTCTAACATGCCGGGATGGACTCGCGTCAGGCAGCCGTGCCGAGTGCCGGGCAGCCCCAGGACAGCCGTCTTCCGTCCTCCGGGTCTTGCTCGATCACCACATTTTTTTTACTCCTGATACCTACACGAAAGGATAGACCACGGGTCAAATCCACTTTCGACATCAAATCAAGATGAAAAGTTTGACAAGAACCGCATCACATCAAGCACGTTTTCCAAACGACGGTTCGCGTTCTACGAACGATGGTTCAACTCCAAACGAAATTTCACATTTTCCAAATGACGGTTCGCGTTCTACGAACGACAGTTCAACTCCAAACAAAATTTCACGTTTTCCAAATGACGGCCGCATTTTTTAGTCGTCGTTTCGAAATGACAAGATGGGAGTTTTTGTCTTTTGTGAAAAATGTAATTTTCATTCCATGCTTTTGTTTCTCTTTTGTCTCTCTATATATAACTTCCATCAACTCCAAATTCTTTTACTTCACCAACAAAGAGCTACCATCAAGATTTTCGCCCCCTCTTCATCCTCTCCAAAATTTCTTCCAATCCTTGTTCTTGCATCCATTGGAGTTTGATTTTCAAGAGTTCCCGACGAATCGCATCAATCTTTGCTTCTACCGCTTGTTTTTCGATTCAAGAAGGTATAATTGAATCTTTTCCTCATCTTCTCCATTGAAACCTTGTTCTCGATTCCTTCATGCATATAGTGAGTGTAGGAATCTTAGATCACATAATTAATCAGTGGAAATTTGTGTTTGTATGAGAACAATTGTGAATATGCGATTTTGAATGAATATGTGTGAAGTTTGAATGAATCATTGGTGAATGATGTGTGAATATATGAGAACATGATTGTGAGAACCTTTTGAAGCATGATTGTGTGTTGGAAGCATGAAAAATTGTGTTTGGATGAATGAGGAAGAAACCCTGATCTCGAAATTTTGAAGCCTGAAAACTGTGGTGTTCGGACAGTGGATTCCGACGTGTGTTTGACCAATCAAAAGATCTAATTTTGACACGAAATTTTAACTGAGTAAACTTCAAGTTGTTATCTGTTTTTGGTGTGAATTTTAGACCTTTTTGACGAAAGATAAATTTTTAACAAATTTGTGAAGTTGACTGCGCAATTCTGCCAGAAACTTGTTATCTCGCCCAGAAAGTTTCGTTTTCTATTTGATCGACCAAATGGCCTTATCTTGACGTGAATTTTTTACTGTATGTAATTTGAAGTATCTTCTATGTTTTGTGAAAATTTCAGCCTCATTGAACATCAGATGAAGTTTTGGTAAATTTTTCAATCGAACCGCGCAGTACTGCCAGAATTTTTATGTTCCGACCAGAGGGTTGCATTGTTGTTTTGACTGACCTAATGATATGATTTCGGTGTGAACTTTTAACTGGATGAACTTGAATGTGTCTACTGTGTTGTCACCAAATTTTAGCTTCATATGAGGTCGGATGGATTTTTGGTGATTTTACAAACCAACTGCGCAGTTCTGCCAGATTCGTGGTTATGTGGAAATATCACTTGTTGCCAAGTTGAGTGAATTATATGATGCATGTATTTTTTAGGAATGTATCCTATGACGTGATTATGTGTGGCACGTTGAGAAATATTATGGCATGTTTTCCTTATGTTGATGAATGTTGGGATGGGTAATTTAAGAGAATGATAAAAGGAACGATAGGACATGCATGATAATGTGAATTGATGGAAGGCTGATTTGTATTGTGGTTTGGCAAGGGTTATTGTGTGTACGTGAGCACAAGGAACGAGGGTTTGCCTTAAGTGGATATTGAATTGTTTAAGCAAACGAGGTGGGCTTTCGAACTGAGTATTTTTAAGACTTTCTCTTTAAAGTATGTTTACAGTTTTTATGAAAAGTATTTATATGTGCTTTCTAATTAAGATATGATGTTAAGTGCGAGCTTGCTATTTAATGTTAAGTATTATGATAAGTGTTATTTGCTTGGTGTTATTATATGTTGTTAGGTGTTGCTTTACGAGTGCTTATGAAGTGTAGCTTTTGTTGAGTTTGAAAGTTATGTGTTCGGCTTTTGATGACAGAAAAATGATTTACATTTCAAAAATGTGTTATGAAAAAAAATAAAGTTGAAAAGGTTATGTTAAGCCATATTTTGTTTTGGAACTATGCCTATCTGACTGCAACGATGAATGGAATGGATTGATGGGTGACCGTGGGAGGTAACCACTTCCCCGGCACTTAAATGGAATGGATTGATGGGTGACCGTGGGAGGTAACCACTTCCCCGGCACTTGAATGGAATGGATTGATGGGTGACCGTGGGAGGTAACCACTTCCCCGGCACTTGAATGGAATTGATTGATGGGTGACCGTGGGAGGTAACCACTTCCCCGGCACTTGAATGTTAAGATATGATGAATGATGAAAGGAACGATGAATGATGAATGGATTGATGAATGAACAAGAGATAGTGAAATCGGGTTTGTCAGATACGACATATGTTCCAGGAAAATAGATCGAAAAATCGCTTTTGAAAAAGGAAAAGAAAAATGTTTAGTGTTCTCGGACTTTTCCTAAAACCCCGAGTTCACTCAAAGAGTGGCTTGTCAAAATCAGTTGTTATGAAAATATATTTCGGCATGTGTCCACTGAGTACACCAAGTACTCAGCCCTGCATATGTTTTAAAAATGTGCAGGTTGAGCAGTGATGACGGCGGGCGATGTTGAGCATAGACGATGAAGATCCTTCGATAGAATAGTACTCGGATGCGACGTGTCTCCATACACGACGTTATCTGCTCTTGACTCTTCCACTGCAGTGCAAAAGTGGAGTTTGCACTCTTTGTATCGTGCACTCTGATATATATTATGAGAGTTATTTCGGTTCAAGCTTCAGTTGTGCCACAGTTTCCCCTTTTTACCCCGCTTCTTTCATCCTCCCCTAGTCGCGATCAACCGTATTTTCTATCCTTAGAGAATGCGGTCGTAACAATGGATGTGCCTCTCTCCTATTACACTGGAATTCTTGGTAAATTTGTTTGTCAAATTAGCAGTCGTATGTATCGTATCAGTGCATATTATTGTAGGATAATTTGCCTATAAATTTATAAATTTTCATAAAAATATAGTTTTTGCATACAGACTTTACAATTCATATGTAAATTATCAAACTATTAATTTGTTCTATTTTGCAACCAAACTATTAAATTCACATGTAAACGATCAAACTATTAATTTGTTCTGATTTTGCAACCAAACTACTGATTCGATTTGATTTTGCATTTTAACTATTAAATGTGACATCAACCAAAATAATGTTAAATTTTATAGTTAAATAATTCATTGGTTGGATTATGGTTATAGAATTATATAAAACCATTTTAAACTCTAAATCTTAATCGGAAGCAAAATCAGAATAAATCAATTGTGAAATACGTGTTTTAAAATGTTAACAATAATAACACATAACCACATCATACACGCATCGCTAACAAAAGTATTAGACTTAAGTAATTATCTTTAAATGAAATTTTCTGCGTCTATCACTGCATTTTTTGACGATCATTTTGTGAAGGTATGGCCGGTATCACTGCATATGTTGGATTTTACGAGATTTGCTCTCCAAAAAAGGGTGAACTCGTCTTTATATCGGCTGCATCAGGAGTTGTAGGTTAGATTGTTGGCCAATTTGCTAAGCTATTTAGGTGTTATGTCGTTGGAAGCGCAGGATCACAACATAATGTCTTTTAATTATTCTTTTAAATTAATTTATAAAAATCCATTCACCAACTTCTTTTTCAATTTGAATTTGCATAATTTGTTGGTGATTAAATGAATATGGAATATAATAGTAATAATGAACATAAATAACCATACATTCAAAAGTCAACTCTAATTCAAGGTTTAAAATATTCAATAAACATTATCTTTAATAAAAAATATTAATAAAATAACCTCAACAATTATCTTAATACTGAAGCAGCAATTTTCTTTTTGTGGCTGTAGTTACTTTATATTTTTTAGAGTTAATTTATTTATATATATTACTTTGTTCAAGGTTGACCTTTGGAAGAACATATTGGGGTTTGATGATGCATTCAACTATAATGAAGAATCGTACCTGAATGAAGCCATAAAGAGGTATATATAATTAATTAATTTTACATATATAATTAACTGATCCAAAGATATATATACATGTAGCCCATATGGCCCTAGCTAGTCACATAAATAAACAAAAAACATATATTTATGATCAAAATTTCCCATTCGGTCTAATGAGCACAACCCCGACCCGTACTTTGTTATCTCTAATAAGTGTATGAAATTAATCACAACTATTTAGGTACTTCCCCGAATGGATCGACATATATTTCGAAAATGTAGGAGGCAAAATGCTCGATTCGGTGCTCCCGAACATTAGACCCACGGTCGCATCACCACCTGCGGGACGATCTCGCAGTATGACGAGGAGGAGCCAGACGCGACACACAACTTGATGTATGTGATCGTAAAGAAAATCTGAATTCAAGGATTCGTCGTCTTCGACTACTTCATTGTTGAAGGAATTGAGGCTGCGCCAGCTGCTTTGGTTGGACACTTTTCTGGTCGCAAAGTGGGAAAGCAAGTTGTTCTTGTGGCTCGTGATTGATCAATTTGGTCCTATCGATCTTGATTTAATGGACGGTGAGGATTGATTTGTGTATTAATTTATATCTAAAATAATTTGTGTTAGCTTCAATAAAGAATTACCATTTTTATACATGTTAGAAACTAGAAACTAAGAGATGAAACTTCTTTTTTCTTCTTTGAAGAATAAATCGAAGGCAACAATGAAATTTTCTTTGCTTAAAATTGTTTAATTCATTTAAAAAAATTCTCGATGACCTAGTCAAGAGAAATCGATGCTTGAATACACTTGTCAAAGGGATAGAACTTTTGAATTTGAGTGAAAGTAATGCCACTGAATAGTTCACATTTCGATCTCATACTTTGCATTCAGTCACAGCAGGAGATGTTGTTCGATACACAGTAATTTATTATTCTTGAATTATAATATTTTAATATAAATATTTCCATGTTGAAATTTTGTATAATAGTATAGTTTTATCATCTTTCAACCACCATTATATGGGCTTAAATTAAACTAAAATATCGCAGTCTTCTAAACGTTATATGCTGCATTCTTATCGAGGAACATGTGTCAAGAAGTCTTCAACGACGTCCCTTAATGATGTATTATGTATTTTTAAACTAACATTATGATTATGAATCAAAATTTTATCTCTCATTAAAGAACTCTAAGATAAGTTGAGAACACAAATTTCCTATCCAAATTATATTTTGAATCCGCCGCCAATGGTTGATCAATTATTGATATTTATTGTACTAGTATTATATTAGTATTACTCCTACGCAGTCATTTTATTATTCAAGGTCTGCTGCTATAAATCCAACATTTATTTTTCACAAGCATGGTCAATTTTATAGTACTCCTCGGACCATCCCCACACATCTAAAAATAAACGTATTTCACGCTTGGTTAAAGAAAATTAATCCTTTCAATTTATTGCACTTCCAAATTTTCAACACATAACATGAAGCAATTTTTTTCCAACACATATTGTTTTATAAAGGGATATCGGTCTCTAAAATCATCGAAATTAGGCCAAGATTTAGTATTTCCCAATAACTTAAAAAATGGTCTAAAATATAACAAACTTTACACTTAATTTGTTTGTTAGTACTACTATTTCCCATGGCAGGTCAATCACCATATCCAACCAACTTCCGAGCATTTTTTATCTTACTTGGCACTTACTAAATGATTGTGATTTTCAACGTAGCTTTTCAACGTATATCTAAAATATTATAAACACTTCACGGTTGCCCACGTATAATAAGATTTTTTTCTAAAAATATCATATTTTTAGACTATTTTTAATGTTCTTGGGAAAAACTAATACTTGGAAAGTTTCATGATATTATATGTCAAGATCACTTCAATTTAGAATATAAACAAAACAACGATTTGTTTGACTCCTAATTCAACACTTCATTGATTATTTTATAATATAGATAACTAAAAAAAATAACTTTCAATTTTATATTAAATATATAAATTATATACTAAATTTTATTAATATAATAATAGATAAAATAAATTGGAAACTTCAAATTCACTAAGAAAAACCTTTAAAATTCTAAAATATGCTTTGAAATTTCTTGATGTTTATGTTTTATTTTGCATAAATCTCAGTAGTATTTAATCGTGTTTATGCTTGAATTTAAGCATATATCTCAAATTCAATATTATTAAATGTTTTACATTTTATAAATATAACTAATTTTCAACATTATTTGATTGATCACATGTTAAATTTATCGGTAGCAAACCGATTAACCCGTTGGGCTAGCCCGAAACCCGAGTTTTTAGGGTTAGAGTTTAACTTCTATAACCTTAAAAAAACCACTACTTGATTAGCCCGCACCTGAGTGACCCATAACTCGGGCAAGGTTGGCCTGAAACCCGCTGGGCCGACCCGATTGACATCCCTACCAGAGACGTCTATGGAAGTTAAAATTCAGAAATCTCGTATTTTGACTAAGTTTTATAATAAATATATTAAATAGAAAATGAAATAATGAGAGCCATGAATAGTGAAGGGAAGAGATAAATAAGAAATGGAGGACTGGAGGTGCTACCTGTTTAAATTAATAACAATACATCAAATTCAAGATCATATATTTATAATTCATGATTATAACCTTATTTAAGTCCTTCCTTGTTTCCGATGGTAAAAACAGAATTACTCACGAGCAACCACCACCAATAGCTTCCCTACGTTGCGACCGGAGTATAAGCCAAAGAGAGCCCCAGGCGCGCTTTCAATGCCTTCGGCTATTTCTTCGACGTATGTGATCTTCTGTTCCTTGATTAGAGGCACAACCATCTCCAGGAACTTGGGGTAGAGATGGTAGTGGTCGCTAGTGAAAAATCCTTCCATACGGACCCGTTTTACTAATGCGTTAATCAAGTTGTGGACGCCTTCGGGCTGCTCAAGGCTGTTGTATTGGGAGATCATCCCACAAAGCGCAACACGGCCGTTGAGTCTCATGTTGTTTAGCACCGCTTCGAGCATCTTCCCTCCCACGTTATCAAAGTAGATGTCGATGCCATCGGGGAAGTACCTAATTAACAACAACACAAATTTGTGAGTATTATCTACATAACGATAAATTGCCGGAAAAACTTTAAAATTTGGTCAAATTCTTTCAAAAAACTAACCAAAAAAATTATATATTTGGATTTGTTATCCACAGTCGTGGGATGATTGAGAACTGATCCATACTTGGTGGTTTTCTCAGCTGATTTACCAAACTTCGCGGTTTTTTGCTAGTTTTTATGAAATTTGTGTTGAATACAAAAGGATTCTTTTGTTATATAAGAACATAAATATGTGTATTGTGTGTTAAATTACTAACTATTCTTCAATGTTAAATAAGTATACACATTTTTATAGCAATGATAGAACCTCTTCAACGCTGCATTATAGTCTTGCTCTTCTTTGTAGTTGAATGCTTCGTCAAACCCAAATTTGTTCTTCAAGAGATCGACCTTCATCAATGCAAAAGCCGACTTGTTCATCAAATGTGAAACATAAACTTGCCACAGAAGAAAAATATCACATAAATCGACAACCAATCTAGCCAACAATCTAATAAGTTTTCGATAAGCCATTAGATTCTGACCTTTTCTTTGCTCCCCGCACTCCCAACAACGTAACACCCTGCGATCTTTGCAAACTGACCAACGAGCTGACCAACAGCTCCGGATGCAGCAGAGGCATACACAGTTTCCCCCTTTTTGGGAGAGCAAAACTTGAAAAAACCAACATAAGCTGTCATGCCAGGCATGCCTAAAATGATAACGCGAAACACGTTGATTTTCAGTCTCAAGTTAGTACATCTCCTACTGTTGTTTTTCAGAAACTATCAAGATAAATGCTACAAATCCAGCATTTCCCAATCTATTAATTCAAGCATATATAGTTCATCAACAACTCGTTTTCGTTAATAGTTTAACTGCATACATAACCTTTGCAGAATCACAAACAACAAGTTCTAGATCAGACAAATAGCACTAGGAAGCAGGAATCAAGCGTGAAATTTGAAGTCGATAATCACAAGGGGCTCGAGAAACTCACCAAGAATCCCTATATAATAAGAGAGGGGCAAATCTTTATCTTGAACCTTAAACAATTGGTCTGGATCTTTAATAAGGCTATACTCCTCCCAACCAGTAAACCCCCAAACTAGCTCGCCCGTCTTGAAATTTGGATGAGACGAATCCAGTACTTTCGACACTCCAAATCCATAAATAGGCTGTCACCAGAAAAAGGTCAACAAACACAAAAAAGATGCAACCAACATTGCATCGAATGGAAAGATAACATTTTTTATTTCTTTCCCCAAAATCTCAAACTATTCATCAAACAAGACCTCTGCAGAAACATCAAAAAGACATAACAAACATTTTAGCAATAGAAAGATACAGTTTATATTTTTCTCCCCGAAATCTCAAACTATTCATCAAACGAAAAAAATACTACTGTTATATTCCAATGAGATCATCTACACAATATTGTATTATAAGTCTATTTTTTTAATAAAATAAAAAATTAAGGGCCCCAATTTAAATCAAGACATGTATAACAAATTCTATTCCAACCAGAAGAAAAATTAATTTCAACAAGAAAAATTTCACTTAAAAAACTAAACTTACAGAATCTAGCGTGAAAGAAGGTAAATCGAGCTCTTGATTCTTCATGAGGGCAAGAATAAAAGGATCGATGGATAAGTAGAGATTCTTCACCAAAACGGCGTCGTCGCGACCGCTGGGAATTTTGAGCTGAATTTTGGAAGTTCTCAGCGACATATCAGATTCTTTCACAAATGTTTTGACATAGTTGCTGAGTATCACTTGCTTGTTGCTAATTTACTCACCCATTTTGCCGTTGATTCTGGTGGAATTCTGGTGTTCAGCTTCATTGTTTTATATCTGAAAATCCCTAGAAAAGCTCTTGGCTAATGGAGTAGAAGTTTTGGGTTGTGTGTAGTAGCGGCGCCTCTGCTAGGTGAGAATCATAGGGAGCTCTAATTTTCTATGGAGGGACATCTTTTTTTTATATTATTTTAGATCCGTGAACTTTAAAAATATAACTTGAGGTCCGTCAACCGTGAGTTAATATCAATCGAAGTACTTTTTTACTATTTTCAAGTTTTTTGGATGAAAATACCCTCAATCATATTTTTAAATAACTTATCACATACTCATATGGTTTTTGTAAATGATAATAAATAGCTAAAGTGGAGATATGATAAAGTAAGAGAGAGAATAACGTAGAAGAGAGTCTTATCTACATTATTCTCTATCTTACTTTACCCTTTATTCATTAATTATTTATTACTCCCTCCGTCCATGAAACATTTTCCAGTTTTTCCATTTTGGTCCGTCCGTGAAATGTTGTCTACTTTGCTATTATTTTACTTTTTTGGTAAATGGTTCTCGTATTCCACTAACTCATTACACTCACATTCTATTATAAATTCAATATATAAATATGGGACCTACATTCCACTAACTTATTTCACTCACTTTTCTTTACATTTCTCAAAACACGTGCCGAGTCAAACATGGACAACATTTTGCGGAAGGAGGAAGTATCATTTGTTCAAAACAAGTGCAGAAAATGAAATGTGACAAAATTTCAGTGACGGAGGGAGTAGTAAAAATATGTATAAAAAAATATGGGTATGTGATAAGTTTATTAAAAATATGTACCCGGCATTGAGGGTATTTTCATCAAAAAAACTTGAAAATAGTATAAAAATATTTCGATTGATATTAACTCATAGTTGACAGACTTCAAATGATATTTTTAAAGTTCACGGATCTAAAATGATACATTGACAAAGTTCGTGGACTAAAAAAAAAATTCCTTCTACTCTATAATAGGCAGGGGTATTTTCTTCAGCAACCATTTAATTAAAAAACAAATATTAACACCTAAAGCCCCTAACCAGCCGCAATTCTCCAACACTGAACACTTGAAAAAAGATCCAATTACGTGGGCCCACCAGGCCATATAAGGGAAACTGAACGAGTCTCAGTTTGTATTTTCTTTTATGACTTTAGGTTATGGCTGGCAAAATTTATTGTATTTATAGGTCATTAGGTATTAAGTTCAGTACATTTGACTAATTCACGCACAACATTTGTAAAGTTGTTTTCAATACTTTCAATTTTTCATAAAAATGCGACACAATATTAGACTTATTATTTATTTAGTTTGACTAAAGTTTAAATTTTGTCTCGCATATTTATTTAAAAAGATATTTTGATCCACTGTTTAAAGATTTTGTCAATTAGGTAGAGTACTTGTATTTTAAAGTCTAAAATTAGGCTTGTATATTAAAAAAACATATTTTGTCCTATACATTAATAAATTTTGTCAATTAGATAGAGTACTTGTATTTTAAAGTCTAAAATTAGGCTCCAATATTAAAAAAACATTTTTATCCTATACATTAATAATTAGTAGAGTACTTGTATTTTAAAGTCCAAAATTAGGCTCGTATATTAAAAAAACATATTTTGTCCTATACATTAATAGATTTTGTCAATTAGGTAGAGTACTTTTATTTTAAAGTCTAAAATTAGGCTCGTATATTAAAAAACATATTTTATCCTATACATTAATATTTAGTAGAGTACTTGTATTTTAAAGTCCAAAATTAGGCTCGTATATTAAAAAAACATATTTTGTCCTATACAATAATAATCAATTAAGTGTCCTCGCTTCTGGTCCTAACCTATATAGTTCAATTCATATTTAACTTGTTAATCAAGTCAATCCATATTTAACTCATTCATAAAGTCAAAATGAGATTAATTAACCATTAATTATTAACAAAATTAGTATTTTAATATGGCCAAGACATATAACCAGATCTAGGAATGAACGACGATCGGGGTCGAGGGGGGCCGACCGACCCCACCGCCGGCCCATGAATACCGCCAGAATCAAGCTTCTGTCGTTGTGCTTGAAGTCTTCGACCCAACGATGTAGAAAGAATAGTAGATAGGCAACGGCTAATGAAAAGGAGAGTGT
Source organism: Salvia splendens (assembly GCF_004379255.2). Taxonomy (NCBI): domain Eukaryota; kingdom Viridiplantae; phylum Streptophyta; class Magnoliopsida; order Lamiales; family Lamiaceae; genus Salvia; species Salvia splendens. Next base: position 32,473,963 of record NC_056046.1, read on the forward strand.
TAATCAAGGATCAATTGAGAATTTATTCTATATTTATTGAAGGCTATGAAGAAACTACACGTTATGGCTTAATAAAGTGTTAATTTAGGCGCTATAGAGTTATTTTTGAAGGTATTAAGACACTAAATGTTCTAGTGTATTTTTTTTCATAGTCATAACATAATTACATCACTTTATCTGTGTTCATGGATTAATGTGAAAATCACATTTTATGTGAGAATCGAGAATAATATTTTGAATATATAAACTTGGATAATTCACGGTAAAAATTAACCGTATGAAAATAATATATTTATTCGTGACTAGTGGGATTTTAATCCATATCTTTCACTTAAATTAATATATAAAAACGGCAAACTATAAACAAAGTTCAAGAAACAAAAGAAAAATATAATTAGGGTTGAATTTAATATACATCACATTTATTAAAAATCCCTTCTATGGATGTGCCTCTCTCCTATTACACAGGAATTCTTGGTAAATTTGTTTGTCAAATTAGCCGCCGTATGTATCGTGTCAGTGCATATTATTGTAGGATAATTTGCCTATAAATTTATAAATTTTCATCAAAATATAGTTTTTGCATACAGACTTTATAATTCATATGTAAATTATCAAACTATTAATTTGTTCTATTTTGCAACCAAACTATTAAATTCACATGTAAACGATCAAACTATTAATTTGTTCTGATTTTGCAACCAAATTACTGATTCGATTTGATTTTGCATTTTAACTATTAAATGTGACATCAACCAAAATAATGTTAAATTTTATAGTTAAATAATTCATTGGTTGAATTATGGTTATAGAATTATATCAAACCATTTTAAACTCAAAATCTTAATCGGAAGCAAAATCAGAATAAATCAATTGTGAAATACGTGTTTTAAAATGTTAACAATAATAACACATAACCACATCATACACGCATCGCTAACAAAAGTATTAGACTTAAGTAATAATCATTAAATGAAATTTTCTGCGTCTATCACTGCATTTTTTGACGATCATTTTGTGAAGGTATGGCCGGTATCACTGCATATGTTGGATTTTACGAGATTTGCTCTCCAAAAAAGGGTGAAATCGTCTTTATATCGGCTGCATCAGGAGTTGTAGGTTAGCTTGTTGGCCAATTTGCTAAGCTATTTAGGTGTTATGTCGTTGGAAGCGCAGGATCACAACATAATGTCTTTTAATTACTCTTTTAAATTAATTTATAAAAATCCATTCACCAACTTAAAGAACACTGCGTCAGTTCAGATTGCACATTCTCGAAAACTACGGATTTAGAAACCCTTGCTAACCTTTTCCGTCATCCTTCGCTGCTCCGGCCGAGCATGTATCCACCATTGCTGAAGAATCGTCGGCGAGGAGAGTTTTGGTTGATTGGAGAAGCGAGAGATAGAGTTGATTAGGTTTTGGGTTTCTGATTTTGGATTTAAGCCGTTTGATTTGGGTGATTTCAATAAATGAGTGATTTTAGCATGTGCAGTAAACACTACCATTAAATCCGCCCACTAAAAACGATAATGACGGTTCCTAATTTTTTTGATTCCTAATTTACCCATCACATGACATAAATCGGTCTTATTATGACCGAACAAAAATGAGGAGTCATTCCAGATCGTGGCCATTTATCTCCAAATCTTAGCCATAGGATTAGATGATCTAATGGTCAATAATTAACCAAAAACACGGAAGGTCATAATTAAGCATTTTTAGGTCATATTATAAGATTTGAGTTTATGTCATGTTAAGATCATTTTAGGTCATACTTGGTTAGTATGACCTAAAAATGCCCTACGCATGATATTATTTTGCGTTTCTGTATTTAAATATGGTTTTGCATAGATCAAAACCCTATATATATATATATATATATATATATATATATTATAGGGATGTATTCATATCCAAAAGCTAAGTATAAGTGAAACACAAAACACATGCAATCCATTGGTTTTGTGATCTAACGGTTTGATTAATGTCACGTGTCATCTAATAATGTAGATTTTTAGCCTAATAATGTACCTCGGCTAATAATGTAGCATTTTGTTTAAAAATGTACAGTTTTAGTCTAATAATGTAAATTTCTAGTCTAATGTACCTCGGCTAATAATGTAGATTTTTAGTATGATAATGTAACTAATCACAATCATCCAATCTAATGATCCAAGGGTTGTGATTTGTGTTGTGTTTTACACTAAGATGCTGTAAGGACCTTAGCACACCCCATTATATATAGGTATATATATATAGATTGCAGTAATTACTCCTATTTAAATCCTCCAATAAAAAAAATCACCAAATATTCTATTACTATTCACAGTTTTATGTTCGTCAACTTAATACTAATTTAAAAATATTAATAATCACAGATAAATTTCAAGATCAATTAAATGCATTCCATATACTACTCATTTTATCTATCCATTCCATGTGTGTTTCATGTCTTTTATTCCCTTAATCAAATTCTAAGTTACTATTTCCACTAGTTACTTTATACTCCGTAATTACTAATCTTACTTAGTAAATCCTCAAATTTAGTTTAACATCCATAGTCATTCTAAATCATATTTCTTTTACCAAATCTTATAAATAAAACTCATTAACCTTATCAACTAAATTTCTTTAATCTCAATTATTTGCAATCGTTAGAATATGCTTCAATCATCAATTCTAGTCTCATTTCTATGGTTAATCCACTCACATAATCACACTTAGTTATTAGTCATTACCATATTCAATTCCTTACTCAAAAAAACATCTTTCACTTCAATATTCCAATCAATTTTCCAAAATATATCAAATGACCATTATAAATTCTAATAAATTTATTTTAGTCACTAATAAGATATATTATTCATTTTCAACAACAATTTGACCAATTAAGATTCATGGATTAATGCACTAAGATAGTCAGTTCATACCCAAAATCATACATCGGTTCAACTCAATTTAGTTCAATGGAAAAACTTATGTTTCCGACGTCTACGGACAAGGATTGATAGATAAACTCAAAATGTAACACACACCTTATTTGATAACCAACGAGGTCAGAAAATTTTTACCTCATAACCTATCATAAGTTTCAAATAAAAGAAAAATAGGATAAAAGAGAGCCCTACCTTGATAACCATACGTTGGTTCGACTGGTTCAAAGCGTCAACAAAAATTAAGTGAAACTTTCATAGATTGCAACTTCTTCTTCCTCCATTGATTACTAATCGGTTGATTCTCCAAAGTGGGGTGAATAGTAGGCTAGTAGCTATATTTGATTTTATAGCAAGAGCCACATTATTTAATTAATTATGAATAGTAAATGACAAATGACACTATTTTGATCATTCATATTCTTTCTAGATGATTCCATGTATAATTGTCTTGATTGTAGTAAAAAAAAAAAATTACAAACCTAAAAAAATCGTGCCTCTCGAAGAGTTTTGGAGATAAAAATATACATAGTATCTTTTATGCAAAATGACCATTTCTCCCTTCTATTGTATACGCTATATAATTTCCGATTTAATTCTATTTTCTTGCTCAATCTTACTGACGTGATACTTGTGTAACCCCAATTCTATATAAAATAACATTCAGTGTTGTACACAAATTATAAAAATTTCAGCCTAAATTGACAAATTTGTGTAGAAAGGAATTTTCCAACTAAACTCTGATTTGGGGTGTTACAATTATATCTTGAACTAGTCTTTTCAGCACAACTTTTTCGAAGCGGACTGCTATTTGTTCAACAATCGTTGGCCGCCAGCGGTCCGCTGGGCGGGTCGAATGCTCCAGATTTTCAGCTTCGAGTTTTAGCTATCTTTTTAGGCTCAAATTTGCACATTTCTCACAAAACACGTCAAAATACCAAAATAGATAAAATATGTAATTATTGGACATGTAATGCAACATTGATGCTCAAAATGGACCAAATAAAGGCCCTAAAATAGTGCAAAAACCGAGCGTATCAAAGAGTATGACTCCCATTTCGTTAATATTTTCAATTCACTTTCTATTAACTTTTTTAAAATTCGTGGCTGATAAAGTGTGACTTTTAATAGCTAACGTAGGGAGTAGGATTTTCTTGTGGCAGCTTTTTCAAGATTTCATAGTTATGAGTTGATAAAATATGTAGATTCATATTGATTGTTGTTATTAGAAGCATGGAAAAGAGAAAATGAAATACAGAGATATATAGTAGGAGGATAGAAATTTATTTTAGCAAACATGAAAGTAAAACACGCAGTCCCAAGTTAATAGTAGGTCAATTGTCATTGTTGCGGCTATAGTTGATCAATTGTCATTGTTGCGGAGCAAATACTTAGCACAGAGTAGCATGAGGCCAGTGAATGGTTTAATGGAAGCGATTTCAACATTAGCTGCAGCTTCTTCTTTGAGCTCGTACTCGATCGTAGATCGAGTTATACACTGCTTCTCGTTTCCCTCCACCTCTATCACATTGAATCTCATACGATACAGCGTCAACCCTAGATCCAGAAATCCACCTTCCACAACCTCTGCCTCCTTCACACGCTTCTCGTTATCCACCACCATGACTTTCTCCTTGAACGACTTCATTCCCCCCCCCATCCCTGCTCAATTAATCAATTAAATTAATAAGGATAATTACATAAATCTAGCGGAAGTTGATTGAACTGAATGTGGATGGTACCTGGACGGAAAACGACCTCGAGAATGGTTCCGGCGCCGCCTTCCCCTTGGACGACGTCGACCCGGCTGATAAAGTCGGAGTTGGCTTCCTCCGCCACTTTGGGGAGCTGTAGAGTACCGTAGAGCTTCCACGCTTCGGTTGCCGGTACATCAACCGTCATCTCAACGGACATTGTTCCGTACATCTTTGATTTCCGGTTGCGGCGGATGTGATGTCTATGCACTACAAAGAGGAGTTGAGATTGAGAGGGTTATTATTTATAAAATAAGGGCGTGGTTGAATTGGTAAATAGGGGCATTCATAGTGCATTTAATTGCCCAATATAGTGTTTGATTTGTTGGTTAAATTTTCTGTGTGACTCGTTTAATGGGCAACGGCCCATTGAATTAAGGCTGAAAATGATTGTTTTATTATCATGAAAAATTCAGTGATAATAATATATGCAACACTATTTCAATCTTAAATTACATAGAATTTACAAATATAGCCCTCGGCCGTAGAAATATAAAAATCATATCTATTAGCTTTGAAACATCACTTGAAAAGACTAGTTCAAGACATAATTGATATATGTTTCATAGGTGAAATAATTCTGCGACAAATTCAACCATCACACTAATAAAAATATGAAACATCTATGTCACTAATAATCTGGTGGATAACTTCGACCTGAGCTCGATTAGGAAGGTTATGCCGGGGGCGGCGCCACTGGGGAAGGAGCTGGAAGCGGCTATGCTCAGCCGCATGCGGTTTTTGGACTGGTGAAAAGTGAAAAATAACTGATATACCTAACTTCATTTTTCATGTCCTTCAAGTGATCATTTAATACTAGAAACACTAAATTCAATTTAATTACTCCCTATATTTGTATTGAGATTATAAGAATTGTACTACTAATTGATTTACTTTGTTTTACTCTAAATTCAGTGTTAGGAAAATTAGTTGGGTAGGTGGAGGAATGTGAAGTTAGGTCGGATTAATTTGTCATTACTCCTCATTGATGTGATGCATATATATCTAATCGATTAGAATCTTTATCATGGTACCACTTGCATCTAATACTTTGACAATTTTGGATTATTATATAACTAAATATTACTTACGAAAAAATATAGTATGGACAAACAGGCTAGGAAATTTATGTTTATTAGTCAACCCATGAATTTATTATTTTTTTCCAATTACATGAATTCCTCGTGGTCTATCTATCCCACCTAGAATAAAAAAGGATATAAATTATGATAATATTATTATTATCATACATGGCTAAGTACATAACTTCATGTTCAAATTTTTATCATGCATGTTATGTGGTAGCAACTGCAGAGATTGGCAGTCATTCTATAATTAATTAAACAATTTATTGAAATTACCCGACAAAGACGGAAGCATCACTATAAAAAAAGGGTTAAAAAAATGAAATCAAATTAAGTATGCCATTCTATTGTTCAATAAATAAATGTTCAATTTGTTGAAAATTCGGTGCAATATCTTTCTCTAGGAACCGTGCATTTAGTTATATTATAAATCAAAATTGACAAAGTATTAGATGCAAGTGGTACCATAATAAGGATTTAAATCGATTAGTTATATATGCAATACATCAATAGGGAGTAATGACAAGTTAACCCGACTTAACTTCACATTCCTCCACCTACCCAACTAATTTTCCTAACACTGAATTTAGAGTAAAATAAAGTAAATCAATTAGTAGTATAATTCTTATAATCTCTACACAAATATAGGGACTAATTAGATTGAATTTAGTGTTTCCGCTATTAAATGATCATTTAAAGGACATGAAAAATGAAGTAAGGAATATAAGTTATTTTTCACTTTTCACCTGTCCAAAACCGTCTGCGACTTCCTGCTCGTTCTCTAGCGGCGCCGCCCCTGACAGAACCATCCTAATCTAGCTCAGGTCGAAGTTATCCACCAACAGAATTATTATTGACATAGATGTTTCACATTTTTATTAGTGTGATGGTAGAACGTGTCGCAGAATTATTTCACCTACTGACATAGATCAATTGTTGTAACACCCCATATTTTGTATTTACATTATCATACACACACACACACACACATATATATATATATATATATATATATATATATATGTCACGACCGCCCATACTAGGTGTACTACAAACGAGGCGATCGTGACCAAGGGACAAACATTAAGGGCAGCATATAAGGATAACAGTTCATAAGAAAGACTCAATTAGCTTAAAAGAAAAAAAAATTAGCTCATCAACTGTTAAACAGCAAGTTTTTAGTTTAAAGAAACTTAATGTCAAAAATTCATTATTAATTAGAAAAGACTTGGCAAACGATTTTTCCAAAGAAGCAGCGGGGAAAATAAACATCAAAAATCCAATTAACTTCTAAAAGAAAACATTTGTTTTAGTTTACGAAAAACCATTTTAGAGTAATGAAGTAAACAACGGATTAAAGTCTAACAGAAATTGACATACTCAAAACAGTACGAAATAAAGTAAGGTCTTGAGGCATAGTTAAAAAATATAGTAGCGGAAATAAGGTTTCAATGATAGTCAAGGATGACGCCTATGTGTAGTTAAGAAATATCACGAGAACACAAAAATATTTCAAAGTCTGGCTAGACAATTATTTTCCCCACTTTCTCATCGATCCATCAATCACAATCATCATATCACAGTGCGACGAAAGTGTGGCCACACTATTCGCCCATGAGACCGGCCGACTAGCAAGGACGGCTCACGATCCCACCAGTGTACACAGCCTGATAGGGTTTGTGGCCCTACTCAGACCCGAATTCGTTTCACAACACAGTCATATAGCCTAACTGAGCAAACTCAGACGAACTAGGCATCATGCAACAATCTCATAAACAAAACATCATGGCATGATATAACAGTTAAACCACCCTTATAACACCACAACATATTTTCGGAAAATAAAGAGATTTGAAAAAGAAAGCCCACCTCGTTTGCTTAAACAATTCAATATCCACTTAAGGCAACCCTCGTTCCTTGAGCTCACGTACACAGAAAAACCCTTGCCAAACCACCATACAAATCAGCCTTCCATCAATTCACATTATCATGCATGTCCTATCGTTCCTTTTATCATTCTCTTAAATTACCCATCCCAACATTCATCAACATAAGGAAAACATGCCATAATATTTCTCAACGTGTCACACATAATCACGTCATAGGATACATTCCTAAATCATACATGCATCATATAATTCACTCAAACTTGGCAACAAGTGATATTTCCACATAACAACAAATCTGGCAGAACTGCGCAGTTGGTTTGTAAAAATCACCAAAAATCCATCCAACCTCATATGAAGCTAAAATTTAGTCACAACACAGTAGACACATTCAAGTTCATCCAGTTAAAATTTCACACCAAAATAACGTCATTTGGTCAGTCAGAACAATAATTCAACTCTCTGGTCGGAACACAAAAATTCTGGCAGCACTGTGCAGTTCGATTGAAAAATTCACCAAAAATTCATCCGATGTCCAATGAGGCTGAAATTTTCACACAACTCAGAAGACACTTCAAATTTCATCTAGTTCAAAATTCACATCAAAATGAGGCCATTTGGTCGGTCAAATAGAAAACGAAACTTTCTGAGCAAGAATACAAGTTTCTGGCAGAATTGCGCAGTCAACTTCAAACATTTATTAAAAATTCATCTTTCGTCAAAAGTGGCTGAAATTCACACACAACACATAAAACACCTTGAAGTTTACTCATTTAAAATTTTGTGTCAAAAATCGATCGTTTTCTTGGTCAAACACACGTCGGAATCCACTGTCTGAACACCACAGTTTTCAGGCTTCACAATTTCGAAATTAGGGTTTCTTCCTCATTCATCCCAACACAATTTTTTTATGTTTCCCACACACAATCATTCTTAAAAAGGTTCTCACAACCATGTTCTCATATAATCACACATCATTCATCAATGATTCATTCAAACTTCACACGTATTCATTCAAAATCGCATATTCACAATTGTTCTCATACAAATACAAATTCCCACCGATTAATTATGCGATCTAAGATTCCTACACTCACTATATGCATGAGAGAATCAAGAACAAGGTTTCAATGGAGAAGATGAGGAAAAGATTTTAGTTATACCTTCTTGAATCAAAAATCAAACGGTAGAAGCAAGGATTGATGCGATTCGTCGGGAACTCTTGAAAATTCCAACTCCAATGGATGCAAGAACATGTGTTTGCTCGCTTTGTGAGCTCTTGGTTCTTTCGAGTTTGCCACAGCACCAGAGTTGTCACAATAAATAGTGATGCTCTTGGGCAGATTCGAAACCACACCTAAATCCATAAGGAAGTTCTTGAACCATACTGCCTCTTTTGCAGCCTCCGAAGAGGCCACATACTCGGCTTCCATGGTTGAGTCCACGATGCATTTCTACTTCACACTCTTCCAAATTACGGCTCCATCTCCTAAGGTGAACACAAATCCTGAAGTAGATTTTTTCGAGTCCTAATCAGCTTGAAAATCTGAGTCAGTATATCCCAAAGGACAGAGCTCGACTGCATTGTAAACTAGAGCATAGTCTTTAGTCCGTTTAAGGTACTTGAGTATGTTCTTTACGGCAGTCCAATGTCCTTGGCCCGGATTGGACTGATATCTTGCTACCATGCCAACGGCAAAGCAAATATCGGGTCTTGTACAAAGCATAGCATACATGAGACTTCCAACCGCCGAAGCATATGGAATCCTTCTCATTGCTTCTATCTCAGACGGCGTTTTAGGGCACATCTCTTGAGATAAATGGATGCCATGTCTCAAAGGTAAGAAACCTTTCTTGGCGTCCTGCATGCTAAAACGACTAAATACTGTGTTGATGTAAGGTTCTTGAAATAAGCACAACATCTTCTTTTCTCGATTCCGAAGAACCTTGATCCCGAGGATGTGTCCCGCATCTCCCATATCCTTCATCTCGAACTGGTTTGATAACCAAGTTCGTACTGATGACAACATCTTTTTATTGTGTCTAATAAGAAGAATGTCATCTACATATAAAACTAAGAACACCACATTCCCCTTTTCAATCTTCTTATAAACGAAGCTTTCATTTGGGCACTTTTCGAATCTAAACTTTTGAATAGTTTGATCGAAACACTGGTTCCACGATCTAGATGCTTGCTTAAGGCCATAAATAGCCTTCTTAAGCTTCCAAACCACGTGTTACTTGCCCTTTATGGCATATCCTTCGGGTTGTTCCATGTAGATGGTCTCCTCAAGACTACCGTTCAAGAACGCAGTCTTAACGTCCATCTGCCATACATCCCAATCTACATAAGCTGCTATAGACAATAGTATACGGATCGATTTGAGCATGGCCACCGGGGAGAAGGTCTCATCGTAATCGACACCTTCCTTTTGGGTATACCCCTTAGCCACTAGTCTTGCCTTAAAGACTTTAACTCGTCCATCGGTTCCACGTTTACGTTTATATATCCATTTACTCCCAATGGCAGTACAACCTTCGGGTAGGACGGATAAATCATAGACGACTTTGTCTATCATAGATTGTAGTTCCGAATCCATTGCTTTCACCCATTCGCAATGATCGATATCCGCCAGCGCCTCTGCAAAATTCCAAGGATCTAATACATTGCTGTCCGAGGAGTGATCCATAGATTCCCCCAAACCAATATATCTATCGGGCTCATTAGAGACCCTCCCACTGCGACGCGGCACTACAATACTTGGAGTAGAAGTTGAAGTTTCGGGAATTGTTTGTACACTTGGTACTTGTTCTTGGTTAATGGAATTTGTGACAGAAGTTAGCTCTTCAAGAGCCACTTCATAGCTGGGTTTATGATTCATTACAGTCTTCCTCTAAGAATGTTGCGTGAGTACTCACAATAACTTTCTTATATCGGAGACTAAAGAATTCATAACCTTTCGTTCCTTTGGGGTATCCTATAAACAAACATACCTCTGTCCTTGATCATAGCTTAGTTGGATCCTTTTCCACTACATGAGCCGGGCAACCCCAAATCTTGAGATGTGCTAGATTGGGCTTGCGCCCAGTCCACAACTCATAAGGAGTAGTAGGTACGGATTTTAACGGTAAGTTGTCTAATATATGGCTTGCAGAAAGCAAGGCTTGTCCCCAAAATGAAGTAGGTAGCCGTGCATAACTCATCATCAATCGGACCATGTTTAACAAGGTCATGTTCCTTCTTTCAGTCACGCCATTCTGCTGGGACGTGCCCGGCACAGTCAATTGGGATTGAATTCCCGACTCCGATAAGTAGTCCAAAAACTCAGCACTGAGGTATTCGCCTCCACGATCAGATCGCAGGCATTTGATACTCTTACCATGATACTTCTCCACTTGAGCCTTAAAGTCCTTGAACTTGTCAAAAGACTCTGACTTGTGGGTCATCAATTACATATCCAATTTTCGAGAAGTCATCAATGAATGTGATGAAGTATCGAAAACCACCTCTTGCTTCAGTAGACATTGGTCCACATACATCGGAATGAACGAGCTCAAGTACTTCCTTGGCCCTATTGCCCTTAGCCTGAAAAGGCCTCTTGGTCATCTTGCCTTCTAAGCATGACTCACACTTATGAAAGGGTTCCTCCTCTAGACCTTTAATAAGATCTTGTTGAACAAGAGAATGGATCCTCCTTTCATTGGCATGACCAAGTCTAAAGTGCCATAAGTACGTTTCGTTCATTGAACTTGAAGGTTCTTTTCGTTTCTTTGAAATTTTTGATGTTGTATTGAGTTCTAATTTGCGATTATTAAATTGTGTAGATGTGATTGTGTACAGATCGTTTTCCATGATACCACGACAGATATAAGAACCATCTTTCTTAATAACGCAGTTGTCATTAAAAGAAATCGAATATCTATCTTCTAAAAGTAGATATCAACAAAACATTCTTCAAAATAAAAAATCTATCACTACTAAAATGCAAATAAATGTCTTCCCAAATCTTTATTTAATTAATTGTGGGAATATATTCTTGCACTCTATAAATAAGAGAGAAAACTTAACCGTAGCCCCCACTAAATACACGCCTACTTCTCTCCCTCACTCCACTCTCCACTCTCCCTCTCACTCTCAATTTTTCTTCTACTTTTCTCCAAGAATTCTTCATTCTTTGCAAAGAATTGAAGTTGAAACACAAGAATTGTGTTTCAATATGCAATAAACAAAGATTATTGTGCGCAGCCAACAACCGGTCTACTAAAACAAAGACTTAGACTTTATTATGTTCGCTTATACATTTAAATATGCAATAAACATCCATTAAATGTAAAACATAACAACATTATGACAAAAATAATCTGTTGCATTACTTGGAAAAGAATAATTAGAGTTTTACAGTATTCAATCACTCGAAAGGTGATTTCTAGCATACAAACCCTAACAATATATATATATAGATTGCAGTAATTACTCCTAATTAAATCCTCCAATAAAAAAAAATCACCAAATATTCTATTACTATTCACAATTTTATGTTCGTCAACTTAATACTAATTTAAAAATATTAATAATCACAGATAAATTTCAAGATCAATTAAATGCATTCCATATACTACTCATTTTATCTATCCATTCCATGCTTGTTTCATGTCTTTTATTCCCTTAATCAAATTCTAAGTTACTATTTCCACTAGGTACTTTATACTCCGTAATTACGAATCTTACTTAGTAAATCCTCAAATTTAGTTTAACATCCATAGTCATTCTAAATCATATTTCTTTTACCAAATCTTATAAATAAAACTCATTAACCTTATCAACTAAATTTCTTTAATCTCAATTATTTGCAATCGTTAGAATATGCTTCAATCATCAATTCTAGTCTCATTTCTATGGTTAATCCACTCACATAATCACACTTAGTTATTAGTCATTACCATATTCAATTCCTTACTCAAAAAATGATCTTTCACTTCAATATTCCAATCAATTTTCCAAAATATATCAAATAACCATTATAAATTCTAATAAATTTATTTTAGTCACTAAATAAGATATAGTATTATTCATTTTCAACAACAATTTGACCAATTAAGATTCATGGATTAATGCACTAAGATAGTCAGTTCATACACAAAATCATACATAGGTTCAACTCAATTTAGTTCAATGGAAAAACTTATGTTTCCGACGTCTACGGAAAAATCATACATAACTTCAACTCAATTTAGTTCAACGTAACACACACCTTATTTGACAACCAACGAGGTCAGAAAATTTTTACCTCATAACCTATCATTAGTTTCAAATAAAAGAAAAATAGGATAAAAGAGAGCTCTACCTTGATAGCCATACGTTGGTTCGACTGGTTCAAAGCGTCAACACAAATTAAGTGAAACTTTCATAGATTGCAACTTCTTCTTCCTCCTTTGATTACTAATCGGTTGATTCTCTAAAGTGGGGTGAATAGTAGGCTAGTAGCTATATTTGATTTTATAGCAAGAGCCACATTATTTAATTAATTATGAATAGTAAATGACAAATGGCACTATTTTGATCATGCATATTTTTTCTAGATGATTCCATGTATAATTGTCTTGATTGTAGTAAAAACAATTTTACAAACCTAAAAAAATCGTGCCTCTCGAAGAGTTTTGGCGATAAAAATATACATAGCATCTTTTATGCAAAATGTCCATTTCTCCCTTCTATTGTATACGCTATATAATTTCCGATTTAATTCTATTTTCTTGCTCAATCTTACTGACGTGATACTTGTGTAACCCCAATTCTATATAAAATAACATTCAGTGTTGTGCACAAATTATAAGAATTTCAGCCTAAATTGACAAATTTGTGTAGAAAGGAATTTTCCAACTAAACCCTCATTTGGTGTGTTACAATTATGTCTTGAACTAGTTTTTTCAGCACAACTTTTTCGAAGCGGACTGCTATTTGTTTAACAATCGTTGGCCGCCAGCGGTCCGCTGGGCGGGTCGAATGCTCCAGATTTTCATCTTCGAGTTTTAGCTATCTTTTTAGGCTCAAATTTGCACATTTCTCACAAAACACGTCAAAATACCAAAATAGATAAAATATGCAATTATTGGACATGTAATGCAACATTGATACTCAAAATGGACCAAATAAAGGCCCTAAAATAGTGCAAAAACCGAGCGTATCAAAGAGTATGACTCCCATTTCATTAATATTTTCAATTCACTTTCTATTAACATTTTTTAAAATTCGTGGCGGATAAAGTGTGACTTTTAATAGCTAACGTAGGGAGTAGGATTTTCTTGTGGCAGCTTTTTCAAGATTTCATAGTTATGAGTTGATAAAATATGTAGATTCATATTGATTGTTGTTATTAAAAGCATGGAAAAAGAGAAAATGAAATACAGAGATATATAGTAGGAGGATAGAAATTTATTTTAGCAAACATGAAAGTAAAACACGTAGTCTCAAGTTAATAGTAGATCAATTGTCATTGTTGCGGCTATAGTTGATCAATTGTCATTGTTGCGGAGCAAATACTTAGCACAAAGTAGCATGAGGCCAGTGAATGGTTTAATGGAAGCGATTTCAACATTAGCTGCAGCTTCTTCTTTGAGCTCGTACTCGATCGTAGATCGAGTTATACACTGCTTCTCGTTTCCCTCCACCTCTATCACATTGAATCTCATACGATACAGCGTGAACCCTAGATCTAGAAATCCACCTTCCACAACCTCTGCCTCCTTCACATGCTTCTCGTTATCCACCACCATGAATTTCTCCTTGAACGACTTCATTCCCCCTCCCATCCCTGCTCAATTAATCAATTAAATTAATTAGGATAATTACATAAATATAGCGGAAGTTGATTGAACTGAATGTGGATGGTACCTGGACGGAAAGCGACCTCGAGAATGGTTCCGGCGCCGCCGTCCCCTTGGACGACGTCGACCCGGCTGATAAAGTCGGAGTTGGCTTCCTCCGCCACTTTGGGGAGCTGTAGAGTGCCGTAGAGCTTCCACGCTTCAGTTGCCGGTACATCAACCGTCATCTCAGCGGACATTGTCCCGTACATCTCCGATTTCCGGTTGTGGCGGATGTGATGTCTATGCACTACAAAGTGGAGTTTAGATTGAGAGGGTTATTATTTATAAAATAAGGGCCCGTTGAATTAAGGCTGAAAATGACTGTTTTATTAACATGAAAAATTCAGTGATAATAATATGTGCAACACTATTTCAATCTTAAATTACATAGAATTTACAAATATAGCCCTCGGCCGTAGAAATATAAAAATCATCTTTATTAGCTTTTAAACATCACTTGAAAAAACTAGTTCAAGACATGATTGATATATTTTCATAGGTGAAATAATTATGCGACAAATTCAACCATCACACTAATAAAAATATGAAACATCTATGTCACTAATAATCTGGTGGATAACTTCGACCTGAGCTCGATTAGGATGGTTATGCCGGGGGCGGCGCCGCTGGGGAAGGAGCTGGAAGCGGCTATGCTGAGCCGCGTGTCGCATGCGGTTTTTGGACAGGTGAAAAGTGAAAAATAACTGATATACCTAACTTCATTTTTCATGTCCTTCAAATGATCATTTAATACCAGAAACACTAAATTCAATTCAATTACTCCCTATATTTGTGTTGAGATTATAAGAATTGTACTACTAATTGATTTACTTTGTTTTACTCTAAATTCAGTGTTAGGAAAATTAGTCGGGTAGGTGGAGGAATGCGAAGTTAGGTCGGATTAATTTGTCATTACTCCTCATTGATGTGATGTATATATATCTAATCGATTCGAATCTTTATCATGGTACCACTTGCATCTAATACTTTGACAATTTTGAATTATAATATAACTAAATTAACTTACGAAAAAATATAGTATGGACAAATAGGCTAGGAAATTTATGTTTATTAGTCAGCCCATGAATATATTATTTATGTCCAATATCATGAATTCCTTGTGGTCTACCTAACCCACCTAGAATAATGGACAAACGGGCTAGGAAATTTATGTTTACTTGTCGGCCCATGAATTTATTATTTTTGTCCAATATCTTTGAATTCCGCATGGTCTATCTAACCCACCTAGAATAAAAAAGGATATAAATTATGATAATATTATTATTATTATCATACATGGCTAAGTACATAACTTCTTGTACAAATTTTTAACATGCATGTTACGTGGTAGCAACTGCAGATATTGGCAGCCATTCTATAATTAATTAAACAATTTATTGAAATTATCAGACTAAGATGGGAGCATCACTATAAAAAAAAGGGTTAAATAAAATGAAATTAAATTAAGTATGCCATTCTATTGTTCAATAAATAAATGTTGAATTTGTTAAAAATTCGGTGCAATATCTCTCTCTACGAACTGTGCATTTAGTTATATTATAAATCAAAATTGACAAAGTATTAGATGCAAGTGGTACCATAATAAGGATTCAAATCGATTAGTTATATATGCAATACATCAATAGGGAGTAATGACAAGTTAATCCGACTTAACTTCACATTCCTCCACCTACCCAACTAATTTTCCTAACACTGAATTTAGAGTAAAATAAAGTAAATCAATTAGTAGTATAATTCTTATAATCTCTACACAAATATAGGGACTAATTAAATTGAATTTAGTGTTTCCGGTATTAAATGATCATTTAAAGGACATGAAAAATGAAGTGAGGAATATAAGTTATTTTTCACTTTTCACCTGTCCAAAACCGTCTGCGACTTCCAGCTTCTTCCCCAGCGGCACCGCCCCAGACAGAACCATCCTAATCGAGCTCAGGTCGAAGTTATCCACCAACGGAATTATTTTTGACATAGATGTTTCATATTTTTATTAGTGTGATGGTAGAACGTGTCGCAGAATTATTTCACCTACTGACATAGATCAATTGTTGTAACACCCCATATTTTGTATTTACATTCACATACATACATATATTTATTATAGGGATGGGGTCCTCTTCTATTGCTTATAGCATCATAATCCAAAATCAAGACCAAATCTCCACCCTTAGATTTTAAAATGAGTGGATGAGATTAAATCTTACGATTCTCAATAAATAGTAGACAAAATATCAACACAGTTTTATTGATATTTCACATGTATTATATTGAAATTTTACATGCAATATATTGATATTTTATATGCATTATATTGAGATTTTATTATGTATTTGTTGATAAAAAATCATCAAATTTCATCATCCGAACGTCGTCGGAACATATGCAAGTGAGATCTTGTAACGCCCCACTCTCTGAACCCTAATTTTCGAACCATAAAATTTTTGCATTAAATACTTTTAATGCCGTGAAGTATGTGGATTAAATGATGAGTGAAGTAATTGCATTAATTCTTTGTGACCTAATTGCGATTTGGAGTTGAGATTTGGTTTGAATAGTCAAATCCGTTTAGTATATGACGTGGCAGTTGAATAGTCAATACTATTGAAGAAATGACGTGGTCGTTGAATGGTCAATATCGTTGAATATGTGACGTGACCGTGTGAATTATGATGCGGGGTGAAATATATTGTGGTGAATTATTTCCTAAGGGCGAGTGAGATTAAATTCGTTCATCAATAAATATCATACATATTTTTCTTGGAATTTTCGACCACTATGATTTATGGGAAAGGAATTCTATTTTCTTGGATTTAATTATTTGCTTGGGATATTCATCCAAATTAAACCAAAGTCTGATTATTCTCCATTTCCTCCATGAAACTTTCGACCCCTATGCTTATACTATGGAGATTTCGAAAATCTCCTATTTATGGGAGAAGGAATTATTTAATTCCTTCTCTCCCATATCTTCCCAAATCTTTATTTAATTAATTGTGGGAATATATTCTTGCACTCTATAAATAAGAGAGAAAACCTAACCGTAGCCCCCACTAAATACACGCCTACTTCTCTCCCTCACTCCACTCTCCACTCTCCCTCTCACTCTCAATTTTTCTTCTACTTTTCTCCAAGAATTCTTCATTCTTTGCAAAGAATTGAAGTTGAAACACAAGAATTGTTGAAGAATCAAGGCTAATACATTGTTCTACCGTTCGTTTCTATCAAGAAAAGATATTTTTGACCTATCTTTTTTCATCTAACCGATTAATTGGTGTTCTTGAACCTTCATGCATATAGATCGAGCGAAAAGGGGAAACAATTGGTGAATTAGAAGTGTTGTGCGTGTGTATGTACCACGCGTGTGTGCGTGTGATGTGTGTTGTGTGAAGAACACTCATGCGTGACCATGTTTTGATGATAGATCTGGTGTTGTAGTATGAATAAATTGATATGAAGCGCATGTCTTGATTGTGATTATTAATATAAAACAAATCAATGGGAAAAGGGAAACGTTTGGGGACATGCATGATTTTGAGTCGTTAATCGAGACTGATTTGTGATACATATTATTTAAAGGTGATAACTCGAGCTCAAAGCGTGATAGCAAAGGGAAGAAAGTACTTGAGATCTAAGCAGTCGAGGTGGGCTTTCTTTTAAAATAAGGACAACGTCCTAAATCTTTATCGTTGAGAATGAAATCTGTGTTTATCATGCCGTGATTTGTTTTGTCGTGCCTATCCGTTGTGGCCTTGCCACTATTATTAAATCGAATTCGGATCCTCGTAGGGAAGCAAACCCTACTTGGATTAGTGTACACCAATGTTAGACCGTGTGTCAGCGTACGGGTTGGCCGGTCTAGTGACCTGGTTTGCGGCCGCATTCCTTGTCATGTAGAATGAGGATACGGTAAACATCGATGAGAAAAATGGTTGCGCGACCGTGACTTTTGAACGAAGGAAATATTTTGGTGCATCGGCCCTTTCTAAAGATAAAACCCCGATTGACACTTGAAAATGGCATGATAAATAATACTTTGATAAACTATTTTCGGCATAAGTCCACTGAGTACTAACTCAGTCTTGTATGTGTTTTCCCTATGTGCAGGTTGAGCGGCGACCAACGGTTGGCGGTGTTGAGCAAGTTAATTAAAATGTTGTGATTGTCTTGAAACTCTGATAAGGCTCATTTCATGCATCGGTTTAAAGGGTAAAAAGTACGCCACTTGATCTATTTATTGCGCAAAACAAGTGTTAAGTGCAGGAATGCAGCTTGACCAAGGCATCAAGGCTAAACTGATCAAGTCGGCACAAAGGACGCAAAAGGCCAAGAAATCAGGGAGATTGATCAAGGGGAGTGATCACGTGCCGATACGTGCCGATACAAAAGACTATGAAGGGACCACTGTCTTCTAGAAGGAGGAATACGTGTCGACCAAAGAGACGCGCGGTCCTGGCAGAAAGCGAATATTCGCCGACAAGGTTGTTATCCCTACTGGAGGATCGCTGCGGCGTGCCTATAAATAGAGGTTGCGACACCACAATAGAGAATCCTTTATCCGCTTTCTAGTTAGTTATTAGTTTTAGCTTAGTTTAGTTAACTTTCGTTCCACTTCTTAGCTAGGTTAGTTTAGAATTTCTGTTAGTGAAGCGTAAGTGATTCAGTGCGACAGAGGCTTCAGTTCTGTCCGGCGCTGTTTCCAGTTTCCAACCGAGAATCGCTCGGCCTTTACTCGTTTTATGTTCTTTCAATTTCGTAGCTAGTTTTCGTTTTGGACGAGATCTATTCTGGAATCAAAGTTCTTTTGTTTTCAGATCTTCAAGTTCACTGTCGCAGTTTAATTTCTCGCTTTTAAATATTGTTCCATGTGCCTAGTTATAATGAATGTTAAATGATTTACTGTTCCGTGGTTTAATCAAGTAGTTAGTTTAAATTCTGCCTAGCATAAATCCAGTAGTTAAAACAAACTCCCAAGTTAAAGCTTGGCCGCAGCCAAACCCCCTGTTCACTAAACACACACTCACAGCACATTTTTCTCCGTGGGATCGACCCCGATTCTTGCCACTTTACTGTTAAAGTAGTGTGAGTCTTTGGGAGTTATAAATATTTTCTTTGCGTGAGTCGGTTTATGGATTGACTTGATCAAGTGGCAACGACAATTTGCTAACTTATCCACCGGGTTCGGTTATCTTCCATATAACCTTGATTAATCCGATCCGTCATTCCGAGTCTCAACAAAAATGGCGCCGTTGCCGGGGAAAAATGGTGTTGTTTCACAGATGTGTTTAGCGTATAGGTGTAAATAGTTTTGTTTCTTTTTAATTGGTTTCTCCTTCCGTTTATGAACAGGTACTATCGTGGTAAACACTGGACCAACCCGTTCACGCTCAAAAACACGAACGCTCAGTGGAGAGTTCAGGAGGACGCAGTTGTAACAACCCGTTACAGAGTCGCCTTAGCAGCAGCCGCTGAGCAACAAATCGGCGGAGAAGAAGTAGAGCAGAATACACCACCAAAGCCACCACTTAAGCAAGCAGAAGAGGAGATGGCCCACATCGACAATGATTCTGGAATTGGATCTCTGCACGCCCATGACGAGAGGGAGCCCACCCATGCCATCGCTTTTACTCCTGCGATGCGTTCTATCGCGATCAAATCAGGAGTGTTGGCCTTCTTGTCCCACTTTTACGACCTCCCGAAGGAATGTTCGTACGCCTTCCTGGAGGAATTCTGCCGATATTGTGATATCCAACCCGTTCTGACTGGATCCACGTCGGAAGATTATAGGCTGAAGGCTATTCCCTTCGTCTTGAAGGGAGATGCTGGAGTGTGGCTGTCAAGACTTCCAGAAAACTCAATCAGAACCTGGGCGGAATTCCGAATGATATTTTTGGATCGTTTCTTCCCAGCGTAAAAAATGAGTGCCCTCAAGCGGGAAGTCCAGGAAGCCCAGAGGGAGCAGAGGGCTGCACTAGAAGTGCTCACAAAGCAGCTATCTCAAGTTGCCACATCACTAGGCGAACTGAGGGGTAATGAATGGAAGATTCCAGCTACAGTACAACAGCCTGCTGGGCGAGAGAATGTCAACGCAGTTTCTCTAAAATCAGAAGAGATTGATCAAAGCCCCTCTGCAAGTTCTCCAGCACCTATAACAGGAGCCACTCCTGAGAAGGTGATGGATTCAGAGCCCTTGATCAAGTTGAAAAAAAAGAGGCTGATATCCTTGAGCAGGTTGCCGAGGAGGAGAGGAAGGTCAAGGCAAGAAATGTACCTGTGGAAATCCAGAAGGGTGATCTCCCATCAAAGGAAGCCGACCCGGGGGCGTTCACACTACCAATCTCCATCAGAAACATTCAGGTGAAGCATGCGATATGTGACCTAGGAGCTTCCGTCAATATCATGCCATATTCGGTGTACTAGAAGTTAGGAGAACCCGAGCTTGTCAAGACTAAGATGACGTTACAACTAGCAAACGGGTCTTGCATTCATCCAAAGGGAATCCTGAAAGACGAAATCGTCAAGGTGAACAAGTTCGTGTATCCAGCCAACTTTTTCGTCATGGAAAAGACAGAGCTAGCAGTAGGGGAGTCCGTTGGGATCCTTTTAGGAAGACCATTACTATCTACAGCAAGCGCAGTCATCGACGTCCGCAATGGAACGATGCATCTGAATTTTAAATGGGAGCGGCTGACATTTGGCATTGATAAGAATGGGAAGCAACCACAGGACAGTGAGAGCTTACATTCAGCAATAATTACCAAACTTCGAGTGCAGAAGTGTCTGGAAAGGGATCTCTTCAAAGAAACACCCACTGATTTCAGTGCAAATGGACATCTGAAGAAAGAGGCGGCTGAATGGTTCGATGCAGGGCTAACTGGGGGTCCAAATGATGAAGACATTGAAAAGGCAATTATGGATTTCTGTAAACCTCCACAGCCAGTCGGGTCAACAAGGATAGTTCAAGTAGAAGGGGACGAGAAGCCACCTGATCAAGGGGGCCCAATGGAAAGTAAGCTTAAGGGAGGTACCACGCCTGCGAGCCAAATACATAAGGAATCAGATGCTTAGGGCCCTGACCACCCAGATGCTTAAGGAACCAGACGAACCGGACCTACAAGGGCAAAAGAGACAACTGCTAGATGAGCTGGGGCTGAGTCAGGAAGCAATTTAAAGGAAAATATTAGAATCGATATGGATCGACCC
This sequence comes from Salvia splendens, assembly GCF_004379255.2. Lineage (NCBI taxonomy): Eukaryota > Viridiplantae > Streptophyta > Magnoliopsida > Lamiales > Lamiaceae > Salvia > Salvia splendens. Next base: position 32,495,712 of record NC_056046.1, read on the forward strand.
AAGTCCATGCGTGCATTCCCCCAAGTCAGGAGAAGAAGCGACACCCTACTCTGATCAACAAGGCAGACTTGACCCCACTCTGAGGAGAGAAGAGCTCACGGTGGGGCAGAAAAACTTACTCTTCAAATGTCAACTCAGTCTGATGACCAAGAAGCAAAAATCAGAATGGGACGATCCTTGCCCGCCATCCTCTACGATGAACGGACATGAGAGGAAGCCATATCGTGATAGTAAGCCATATCGTGATAAGACCAAAGTGGGCATGGTGGAAGAAATTCCACTAATCATGCCTAACGTTCTCCAGTAAGCAGGTATAGGGGACGACTGCGTATTCTTAGGTAGTCTGCTTGATCAAGCAACTGAATCATAAATCAATAGTCTGATCAAATGACATCCTAGAGAAACCAGTCATACCCCCGGTAGTTTAATGTAAATATTTTATCTTGTTATTTAATTTTTGGTTTTAAAAGGATTATTGAAATATTAAAAATATTGTGTTTTTGAAAAGAAGGTGAAACTGATCAAGCTGTAATCACCTGAGTATTCATCTGAAATTACGGGTCCGCTTGATCAGTTGTAATTTGAATTTAATAGTGCGGTGATTGAATTGATCAAGGCAGGTGATGAAGGGACGTGCACTCATTGACAAGTTGTGAAAATGCGAACCGTTGCATTAGAGAAGATGTACCAGAGAGGAGTTGCGTATCGGAGAAGCTAGGCCAGCTGGCACCCTGAAAAGGTGCGTCTGTACGTGAAGAGTCGCAGAGATCTCAACCGACGGATTTCTGCATAAAAGGAGGCTCTCTGACTCGTACTCCACTTTTCGCCAACTACCTTCAGTACACCTTGTTCGCCTCCACAATTCCCCAAAATTTCAAAACCTCTCAAAAATTCACTCCCTTTGCAGAAATCGCCCCCTCCCATTACCATCGAAATGGAATTGCTCACTCCCAATACATCCTCCTCACCATCCGACGCCCATCACCAACCAGGCCACCCTCGGCATCTCCAGATCAACTTCCCAAGAAATAGTATCACCCCTCATCTCGAACTTGTTCTTTCCAAACAATTTTAATTTTAGTTTCTTTTTCTTTGGTTTGTATATATTGATGGTTAGATTCTGTTTTTCACATTTAGTTCACTGCTTGAACTAAGTGTGAGAAGTTTATGAATGTTTTCCTGTCTATATTCAGTTTTCTTGTGTTTATCGACATGTTTTGAAATCTGGCATTATCTCACACTTAGCCCCATGCTTGGTCTAAGTGTGAGAAGTTTTCCTTGAAATTTATGCCGTTGTCCTAACCCTTTTTTCCACTGCATCTAGTCCCTCAAGGACGAGTTCATATGCAGCGGGGAGGGGGAAGGGTTAGTTCCAAATTTTACGTGTCAAAAGTGTTTGAAAAATACAAAATATCAGATAGTTAGAATTCGGACATGATGCATGAAACCGAATAAATGAAAGATTTGATTGCTTTGGGGAAGAGTAAGAAAAAAGCCCCAGTATGCATACATGTTAAAGCTTTATAAAGGCCCCAGTATGCTTACATGTTAAAACTTGATTGCTAAAGCTTGATCAGTTCGAATGAAGTAAGTATGACGGAAATGCTCAGTTTTTAAAACCATCTGTGAAGCCTCTTTGTATGTGAGTTATAAAGCCCAAGTAGAACACTTTCTACTATTTTTCAAAAGAAGAAAAAAATTACGAGAGGCCGCTCTTTAATACTGAGATGAAAATTGCACAAGTAGTAATGACTAAAGGCAGTAGGACTTAACCATTTGAGCCTTATTTCATTCGGACCACGCACATGCCTCATCAAGAAAGGCACCCCCTAGAAAAACCCCATTTAGCCTTATACACTTAACCCGTTCCTTTGAAACCCAAAACCCAATCTCTTATACACTTTTTTTGTTTTACACACACGGGACATAGGGCTCGAGAGACGAAAAATTCCAAAGAAAAAGGGATAGCAATAGAAAAAAATCCAAAAAGTAGCCAAGATTTATCAAGTTGATCGATCAAGTCACAAGTCAAGTCGGAAAAAAAAAAGTGAAAAAGAAGAAGTAAACAAAGGGTAGGAAATGTTAACCTGACCCCACCAATTGAAGGTTAGGAGAACAAAAGCTGAAAGTTAAAGGCTAAAGGTCACAAATTAATCAAGTGGCAATCTTAAAATGCCAGCTTGATCCAGTTTTAATGGTTCAGATCTCAGTTTCTTGACCCGTGTGTTTTTCTTTTCTCAGTTTAAATTTTTATTTTAAACATAGAACCCCTAGGGCCCTACCAAAACACGTTACTCCCCTAAGACCCATTACAACAAAAACAAAGACCTTAAGGAACTATCTTGTGCAATCCGATTCGAGGTATTAACTATCTGAGTGAACAGTCGTAACATCTCTGGTGAGAAATGAGTGACTGAGTGAATCCAACAGTTGGTTTTTGAATTGAGCAATCTTGACAAACTGACGACTTGATCAAGTACATGCGGAGAGAAGAAACATAAGCTGCTGACAAATGGATTGACCTCGACCTCGAGTATGATTGTTGTAAGTTTATTCGGTCTAATGCATCTATGTAAATATGTGTTTTTAAGTCTTTCTTTTTTCCTTTCTTTTCCCTTTGTTTTTCTTTCTTGAGATGAGTAAACCGTGCCTGAAACTTGCCTTATCTTTTTCTTTTCTTGTCTTTTATACTTGAGGACAAGTATGTTTTAAGTGTGAGAAGTTTGATAAGGCTCATTTCATGCATCGGTTTAAAGGGTAAAAAGTACGCCACTTGATCTGTTTATTGCGCAAACCAAGTGTTAAAAGTGCAGGAATGCAGCTTGACCAAGGCATCGAGGCTAAACGGATCAAGTCGGCACAAAGGACGCAAAAGGCCAAGAAATCAGGGAGATTGATAAAGGGGAGTGATCAAGCTGTTAGGCGGGGACCATTGGCAAAGAGAAGAGGACACGTGCCGATACAAAGGACACCATCCTGCTATGAACGGACCATTGTCTTCTAGAAGGAGGAATACGTGTCCACCAAAGAGACTCGCGGTCCTGGCAGAAAGCGAATATTCACCGACAAGGTTGTTATCCCTGCTGGAGGATCGCTGCGGCGTGCCTATAAATAGAGGCTGCGACACCACAATAGAGAATCCTTTATCCGCTTTCTAGTTAGTTCTTAGTTAACTTTCGTTCCAGTTCTTAGCTAGCTTAGTTTAAAATTTCAGTTAGTGAAGCGTAAGTGATTCAGTGTGACAGAGGCTTCAGTTCTGTCCGGCGCTGTTTCCAGTTTCCGACCGAGAATTGCTCGGCCTTTACTCGCTTTATGTTCTTTTAATTTCGTAGCTAGTTTTCGCTTTGTATTTCGTTTTGGACGAGATCTATTCTGGAATCAAAGTTCTTTTGTTTTCGGATCTTCAAGTTCACTGTCGCAGTTTAATTTCTCGCTTTTAAATATTGTTCCAAGTGCCTAGTTATAATGAATGTTAAAATGATTTACTGTTCCGTGGTTTAATCAAGTAGTTAGTTTAAATTCTGCTTGGCATAAATCAAGTAGTTAAAACAAACTCCCAAGTTAAAGCTTGGCCGCAGCCAAACCCCATGTTCACTAAACACACACTCGCAGCACATTTTTCTCTGTGGGATCGACCCCGATTCTTGCTGCTTTACTGTTAAAGTAGTGCGAGTCTTTGGGAGTTATAAATATTTTCTTTGCGTGAGTCGGTTTGAGGATTGACTTGATCAAATGGCAACGACAATTTGCTAACTGATCCACCGGGTTCGGTTATCTTCCATATAACCTTGATTAATCCGATCCGTCATTCTGAGTCTCACCTAACTTCGAGTGTCGTCGTGTCTTCACACATGATTTCACTCTTCTCTTGGATGCTTCCGCTAAAACATGATTACTCTTATCGTTGGGTTGATTTTGAAACTATTGGATTCTTGTCTAGAATATTGAGACATATTACGTTTGGATTATATTAAGCCCTTGTCATTTTGAACATAAATTATGATAGTCATTCTCCATTTGATTTCATTGCTAAAGCGTTACTCTTCTCTTACTTAATTATTCATTAAATATGTTGGGCACACCCCTTAAATGAAACCCTAGCCTATTTTCTTCGTTGCATTTAAGTCCGTTTAAGTCACGATCGCCGCATTTATTATACCCTAGAAGTCGTGACAGTTTGGTATCAGAGCGAGGTTCTTTCCACTCTGGACCCAAGAGTCTTGTTCAGTCAAAGTCTATTCATGTGTAATTTGACTAATTGATAATCGTCGAAGGCTCAACACCACGACTCGTCTCCGCCCAACCACGAAGAATGAGGTAACAAGTATCTTGATGAATATTGATTTGAAGTGTGAAATGTTGGAAATTGCAATGGAATAGAAGTTAATGTGACGTTTTTGAAATTTTGCTTGGAGTATGAAATAATGAATATACATGGATATGAAATTGTTAAATGCGACTATGCCAAAAATGATGAATGTTGTTATGCAAGTGAACTTGTATTTTATTCGACAAGGAAAATCGACGAATATGTGATAGACCTCTATGAGTTGGATGAATGAAATTCTATATGATTGTGATTACTCGATTGCATTATGAGACAACATCTATGGGATTGAACTTGAGCATGCTGCTATACATAGTTGTAAATCGTGTTGTGAATGAAAATTTTGTAATGATATCGAACGTGGAGGCACGAAACGCCTAACACAAGACAAGCGGTTTATGGGAACATGTGTCGAATCAACGAAACACGAAAAACACATGAACCTTTTTCCTCGGAAATAGAATTCTGTTTATTCTCGATATGATACTACCTTCACACCTCCATCGATCGACATACATATATATATATATATCCATCATATTCTCAGCATCATTTGAAACCTCATACACTATTGATTCTTTCAACCCGTGTGTTGATGCTGAGATCTCTTTTTGTGTAGATGGTCCAACGGTATTATGCCCCGATGCGTAATCGTTACGCTAAGAACAAGGATTTTCCTGTCGAGAGCTACCGAGAATTTGAGTGGGATGGAAAGTCATTTCTCCTGACCTACGTCACCGACTTCTACGACCATTGGATGGATGCATACGCGTATGGAGGAGCTACCCATCATGCGGGAATCTCGAGACTTATCCACAACCTGCAGACCCCTTGGAGCGAGTGGGACCATTCAATGAAGGACGAGGCTTGGATATGGAAAGTGTCGAAGATTCCGAGGATCCGGAAGAAGATGAGAACGAAAATAACTAGGAATGATCGTCGTGGAATACATTGTTTTGCTTCCCCCATGTTTTGATTGTTTTGCTTGACTTTTTATCTCTCATATTTTGCCACTCTTTTACCTTATTGCGTTTTATACTAAGACCTCCTTGAGGCAACGTTTTGATTTGATATGCCATGGGAAATTTTTCATCTTTTTACCACATTATGGTGTAGTGATCTCTCATTTTGTTTTCCTTACCATCGTGCAAATTATATTTGGCTATCTTAATACACCATCATATTATGCCATCTTATGGTACCATTGTCTTTCGATACCTTATTGCACCTTATACTTCGCTACTTTGAGGTACAACTGTCTTGTGACATTAATGTACAATTGCCTTTTTGCTAATGAGCGATGGTCCTTTTGCTATCCTATGGCTCAACCGATTCTTGATATGATAATACTTCGACACTGCTCTCTTGCTATCCTTCTATGTGACGAACTTTTGATATCTTGTGTTGCGAGAGCATTCCACCATTGATTTCGATACGATTGTCCCATGAACCTTGTTTATCTACTATACCACATGACTATTGCTAGATTTTGAGAATAACCCGTGTGATAATAAATCAGAATGCCGCCAAGATGCAATAACCGAGAACCGACACCTCAGCCAACAAATGAAGAAAGTGTGACACAACCAATACTGCCGCTACCGCCTCCCCCACCCCCGGTTGATCGGAAAAATAGTAAAGCTTTTTCTAGAGCAGAAACCGCCCGTTTTCGATGGAATGGGAGAACCGGCCAAGGCCGAATCATGGATACGCACACTGGTGGGACACACCAGGATGAAGACAATGCCCCGAGATCAAGCAGAAGGAATGAATTGGGAAGGCTTCAAGGCGGAAATGTATAGCAAGTACGTGCCGAAGAGCTACCGGAAGGCGATGGCGTCTGAATTCTACAATCTGACCCAAGGACGTATGACCGTGACGGAGTATGACCATGCACTCAACAACATGACCCGGTACGCACCTGATCAAGTCGACACTGACGAGAAGCTGTCTAACAAGTTCTGTGAGGGACTAAGGCACGAGATAAGGATGTCATTGGCGAGCCGTGGGAGACTCCCCTACGCGGAAGCGCTAGCCTTAGCACTAGATATTGAGGCAGCAATGCCCAAGGAGAAGCAAGATTGAAGTGAAATTTGAATTTAATACATACATACATACACACGTCTTAATATTCTATCATAAATTTGAATTTAATCAAAACTTTAATAAATTACCAATCAACAATAAAACAACAATAAAAAAGCAATAACACAATTTATCAAAAATACAACCTTCAAACATACAAATGCACCATTCACAATTCATTCAATAATTATCTTAATTACATGAGTAAACTTAGAAAATCGAACAATTTAACTGAATATATAATAAATATTCAATACAAATATTGCTGATTACAATTTATTCTAAATTTAAGACGAAAAATATTGATTACAATTTAAACCTATAGATACAAACAATGTAAACCTATATTAAAAATCTAACTTTTAATTTATGTCAATCGGCAATAAATGCACAACAAATTACTGCAAATGATTTATGTTTTGTATAAATTGGAAATATCCAATTTCTGCAAAAAGAAAATTATTACAAAGTAAAATAATCATTATCAATTTTGCAATTTACACAAAAATAATACACCATTAGCAAGCAAAACACAAATTTAACCATTACATACATAAAAACATCTAAAAATTGTATTATAAATTCTAAATTAATCAAAATTTTTAAAATTGTGAATCATTTTCAGACAATAGTACGACATCAGCAACCAAAACACGAAATTAACCTATACATATAAATTAATACATACATACATACACACAACTCACCATTCTATCATAAATTTTAAATTAATCAAAACTTAAAAAAATTGTCAATCAACAATAAATGATACTATCTCAAAAACAGTGATTTAGATTTTCTATGCAACCTTCAATACATACAAATACGTATAACACATTCACAACCAAAACACAACATCCATAAGAAAATAATCAAATATCACATAAACTAATTTGAATTACTTGAAATTTTAATTTTGGAACATTACCATCTAACATCGCTGAAAATATCACATGTTCTTAACTCATCTATTTAATATATTAAATCTACATAGTTAATATTATATATTTTATACATAAAATTGAATAGCAAAAGGTACATTACACAATGTTGTTAATTTGTAAACTATGTTGCTAAGTCATACTACAACCTAACCCTATGGATTACTAAACCCTTTGGGGATGGATGTAACTTCGTTCAATTAGTGAACGGTATGCTACTGAGTCGATACTGCACCCTAGACTCGTGAACTACTAAACCTTTAGAGTTTTGTGCTAAAAGCACATTAAATTGTTAATCAAACCTTATTGATATTCTTTATAGTATCAAATAACTACGTAATTATATACTACATCCGTTCCACAAAAGATGTCACACTTGTGGGATGGCACGAGATTTTAGGAGGTTTTGTTTTGTGTGTTAAATGGAGAGAGAAAATATAATTTTTATATTAATGCGAGTGAGAACTTTTTCCAAAAATAGAAATGTGACATCTTTTGTGGGACAAAATAAAAAGGAAAGTGTGACATCTTTTGTGGGACGGAGGGAGTATTATTAATTCATGTGAACTTATAAGTAGTATCAAATAACTATAAGTATCGGATTGAACACAAATTTGTATACTATATGCTAAGTCAACACTACAACCTAACCCTATGGATTATTAAACCCTTTAGGGATGGATTTAACTTCGATCAGGTAGTGAACAATATGCTATTGAGACGCTACTACCCTAGCCCCGTAAACTACTAAACCCTTACAATTTTTTGCCCAAAGCACATTAAATTGTTAGTCGAACCTTATTGATATTATTTATAGTATCAAATAACTACGTAATCAAATATTATTAATTCATGTAAACTTATAAGTATCAAATAAGTATTAGTATCAAACGGAACACAAATTTAACATATTTATATAAATTAATACATACATACATACATACATACATCTCAATACTCTATCATAAATGATAAATTAATTGAAAATTTTAAAAATTGTCAATCAACAATAAATGATACAACCTCAAAACAGTGATTTGGACTTTCAATGCAACCTTCAATACATAAAAAAACGTATAACACATTCACATTCACATTCACATTATGAAAATATCAATACAGCAAAATAATACTAACTACCCTCAAAATAACATTTGACATTTTTACAATGTTTTATTAAAAGAAAACAACATTCCACAAAATATACAACTGTTAAGCACACATGAAGTATCTAGTGAGACAAGTTCATTAATTTTAAGACACTATATCTCTATATTTCATATGGTTGGATAAACGATGAACAAATTTACGAAAATAAAAACTTGTATACACTAAATCTCAATATTGTACTCTATCATTTTTTGAACTTTGACTCACCGCTCAACAGTCCACAAATTATACAATTGTTACACATAAATGAAAAATAAAATAAGAAAACTCGGTTGTAACATGTGTTTTCATTCATGATTGTAACAATTGTAACAATTGTATAAATTATACATTTATAAAAACTAAATATCTTTAATAAAAATCTAATAATGACCCATATATAAATGTTCCAGTGTATATTAATACGCAGATAATCCTTCATCATCACATTATGAAATACCGTTACAAAAAGGCCCATACTATATGTAAAAATAAAGCCCAAATATAAAATTAGGGTTTGTATCTTTTTGCCATATATATACAGGGTAATTGAAACTCCACTTTTCTGCACCCTCCCTTCTTTCCCTTTTGTTTTGGTGTCGTTGTCAACCTGCTCAAGTTGGGTCGCCGAGCTGATCAAGCCAGCCTGACTCCGAACCTGCGCTGAGAGGTTAGTCAAAAAGAGGGATACAGATAGAGCGTGGTTCAAAAACCTTAACCCACTAGTGCTATTAGATTACCATAGGGAAGTAAGGATCGATCCCACAGAGATGAGGCATTTTCGGTTTGCATGCTAGACAAGGCTTGGTTATGGCTGCTGCCACGCTTCTAGGGGTGGGTTAGGTTTTAACTATGATGCGGGAAACTAAACTACGAAACTGATCAAATCAAACATACTGAACTAAGCTACTTGATCAAGCTGAGTGGACTTTCCCGATATGGACAAACAGCATAAACGGGATTGTCAGTCCCCTGCAAAAGGTATGATAAAGCAAAATAACTTTAACAACTTCATCTTGTTCAGCAAGAAAGCATAGAAACAGGGTAAACAAACAAATCTGGGATGCACAAGAAGACTAAACTGAAACAAGCACACTAAATCCAAATTACTCCTACATCCTACACTACGTTAACATGGAAGGAAGATTTTTATCGGAGCATGCAAGAAAACATGTAGATCTAAGAAAACATTTTAAGCTCAAGCATGGAAACCAGATCTAAACCAAGACTCACATGAAACAAGAAATCGAATGTAGATGTGGACATTAAACACGAAGCAACGTAGGCAAGGAAAAACGGGAACGAAAACTAGATTAAACTAAAACAAAAGTAGGAAGCAGAGTCGATTACATGGAAACAGAACAGAACTAAGCAGTTAACAGAAATTGTTTCATCACCCCTTCTCGGAGTGGAATTACAGACGAAAATGTAAAGTGTGCGAGAACCAGCAAACAAAAGACTAAACTACCAGCTACTCCAGTGTGCCCAAGTGTGTGTAGAGGATTGTAAAGCTAGGGATTGAGAGGAACTTTTCTTTAGCTCCGGAGAAGAACTAGAAGACCACTCCTCTCGAGAGACCCCCCCTAAACTACTAAGGCCGATGATGAAAATGTGGGGGAACTCCCCTTCTTAGTGTGCAAGGTTCCTTTATATAGGGAGGCGTAGGGCTCTGATCCCTAGGGTACCGCCTCCCTGAAATATCGTTTCTGCCCTTCACACTTTGAGGGTGGAATTCACGCTCTCCTCTCCACTATGCAGTTGGCTGGCTCCGGTTGAAATATGACTTGATCAGTTCAAAACCGCCTCTTTCCTCTTCTTTTCCCAACTTTTGATTTCGCCTCCTGAGTTGATGTGATCTTCGGTATCCGGTGAATTTTACACACACCTGGCTCAAAAATGGTCGTTAGTCAGCTGAGTTAGCGCAGTTTTGCTATAAAATGCATGCATGAAACGGGCCTTATCAGTAATCCCTTTACTCAACAAACAAAGAACTGCCTTTCAATTCTCTCCACCATCTTCCAAATCAAATTATGGTATCGCCTGTTCAATTCTCTCCACCTTCCATCTTCAAATTGCGTTAGCTCATTCTCAGCTCTTCCTGCGAAAAACAAAATTATGTTACGTATTTTGTAATTCTATTCTACATTTTTTGTTTTCCTTTTAGATCCAGATCTATAAGTTAAAATCATTTACTATCGATGTATTTTGGCTAAAAAAGTAAAGTTCTAACTTCTGTTGGTTTTCCCTGTGCAGTATTTGCAGTGAACATTGGCGAACTTCTGCGTAGAAGATGAAGACGATTTCTGCAAAACGCTTGAAGATATTGTAAAAATAATGAATGAGTTTTTATTTTCTTATTGTTTTTACCTTGTATCTTTGTAATAGATAGGCTAATAAAATAAAAATGCAAAACAAAACGGAAAAGAAACAATACTAAAACCAACAAAATTAAAATACACAGATCTCACCTTTAATAATCCGCAAAATATAAAAAAGTTAGCTTTTAAATAAATAATGAATAAAAAACACTAAACATTAAATAAAACAATACGAAATCTATAAGAATTAAAATACAATATTTTACCTTTATTGTCTGCAAGATAAGAAATGGTTAGCATTTTAAAGCTAAAAGTAAAAGCTCAAAAAAAAGAATTAAATAAATTCCACCTTCAATACCTACAAAACAAAGAAGTAGTAAAAGAAAAATAAGAGAGACTAACAATTAAGAAAGAGAATAAGAAAAGAACCTGTAGTTAATTACAGAGAGAGAATGATTATCTTGTGTGTGATTGAAACTGTTATTTATAGACCAACTTTTTTTTAAAGGAGGGAAAAACTCTCCTTTTTGGAGGGAATAAAACCCACACTTTTTTGGGGGGAAAAACCATAACTTATTTTGGGAGGGGAAACTGACGATTGTTTTGGGGGGGAAAACATAATTTTTTTTTAGGAGGGAAAACCTCCTCTCTTTTTTTTGTGGAGTGGGGGGGAAGGGGGAAACCCAGCATAGACTAGTGTACACCATGTGGGGGCGTGTGCTATTTGTCATTCATTTGGCCGGTCCAGTGACCGTCGTGGAATGTGGCCACATTCCCGATTCACGAGGATAGTTTGGATAGTGTATGGACAATGGAAAAAGGTTGCGCAACCGACTTTTTATAGAAACGAAACACTTTTGTGTACTTGGGTTATTTTGAAAGCTAAAACCCAAGATCACTCGAGATTGGCTTGACAATTATTTTTATGTAAATATTTTCGGCAACTGTCCACTGAGTGCAGGTTGAGCTATGACGAGTCGTGCTGGGTGTTGAGTGGAGCCTCTGAAGTCTACTTGTTATCGTGTACCGAATGAGTCGTGTCTTCATGGCATCATTCTTTTACTCTTGATTGCTTCCGCTAACACAATTTACTATTTTGAATAATGCGCTGTGCGCCGAGATACTTTAAACTCGATCATTCAATTCCCCTTTCTTCCCCGCTTCTTATATCCCTCCCCAGTCGTGATAAACCGTTCTTTCTATCCTTAGAAAGGGCGGGCGTGACAGAGTGGTATCAGAGCTTACGTTCCTTCAAGCTCTCGACCCAAGAGTCTTTCTCAATCTTGGACTACTTTGTATCCGTAGACTAAACGAATTAATTTATCGATGGCTCAACACCCGACACGTCATGCTCAATCACGAAAAGAGGTACTATCGATTTTCAAATGAGGAAAATGAATTGTTTTGATGATGTTGAGAAAAGTGAGACTTTTGAACTTTTGTGAAAATGGGTGAAGTCCCAAATTTATATGATGATTGTGTGTCAAATTTTTTGAACATTTGGGAGGTACAAGGTGGGAAAATGTTCGTGGGAAGTGAAATTTTTGAAAAGTGCGAGTTTCAAGAACATGAGACTTTGTGATGTGTTCTTTTGAACTGCATTGCGATGTGATATGTGGATATGAAATGCGAGGATGATAATTTGTCAATGACTTGATGTGGAAGTGTGAAGTGGATTTTATGCATGTTCGATGTGATTTTGTTAAGTGTGGACTATGGACTTGAATATGTGCCTATGCATGCGAACATAGAAGGCTTGAGATATAGTCTAGTTTGAACACTTGAACTTTTGTTGTACGTTGACAATTTCTTAACCGCTTTCCCAAGCGATGATTCGAACATAGAAGGCATGCTTTTTGTCGTGTTGGCATCGTGCTCATCCTTATGGAATGGGAGGGTATGATGGTATTGTGAGATTAGTGGAGGCTCTGCCCGAGGCCTGGAATGAATGGGCTAAGGCTACGGCCAAGAGATTTTTCCGATGCAACCCACCTTCGGTCGCTGTGGATTGAGATATGAAGGGGATTGCAAATGCGATGTTTGATGTGTTAGTGGATCATACGGAGAGGCCGCCACCTGCTTCTACGGTGGAGCCACCCACCCAACAATTAGATCTACCCCTGTGAACTCTTCAGGCCGAGTCGTCCAATCCAGCGAAGGCCAAGAGGACCCGCATCGAGGAGGAGGAGTCCGATGAGGATGAGGAATGAGCTGAAGGACGCGGAGGAAAGGCGCTTGGCCGCTGAGCGTAAGCGTAAGGGTAAGCATGCTGCTACCATCCCATCTAAGAGGTCGAGGAAAACTCCCTCTGTCGAGCGAGTTGAGGAACCACTTCCCGCTGCCACTAAGGTCCCCTATGCTAAGGAGTTTGAAGGACTCAGCCCAGACAGTGAGCCAAAAGAGGAAGAAGAGGAGGAGCAAGAAGAGGAGCTCAACTACGAGAGGGCCGAGGTTTGGATAACCAAGAAGCTGCTAAAGGAGATGGGCGAGTTTGACGACCCACGGAGGGCACAAACGTATAAGGAACGAAGCGCCCCTGGGAAGCTAGCCAAGTCTGGGAAACAATATGACCCAGAGGCGCTGAGGGAGATTGAGTCGGACAAGGAATTCCTCAAGTACATCAGTGCTATAGGGTTCGAATGGCTAATGAACTATAGCACGGCTGAGGTGCCCACAACTTTAGCCCGGGAGTTCTTTTCCACTTTCCGACTCAAGTCCACAACTGACTTAGACGCCGACTTCATCATCTTCCGATTATTCAACGAGGAGTATGAGATGAGCATAAGGGAGTGGTCCCTGATGATGGGTTTGTTCACCCACGCGGAAGATGAGGAAGGTATCTGGAACGAGCGCATGGTCGGAGCCCCAAAGTACACCCCTGGTTTCAAGCCGCAGTCAGCCTGGGAATTTATTACCCATAAGAGGGTGGTGACCTTTAAGACCAGCCAATCAAAGGGCTTCCACATCTTCGACCACCTCCTCCGCTTCGCTCAAGTGTTTATCGAATATAATCTCATGGGAACAGCCAGCTCTGCCCTCACCACTGCGGACCTCTACTTCACCTGGTACATGGCAAAGGAGATTAAGGTTCACCTGGGCTATTGGCTAGCTCAAGCGTGTCATCAGATGACTGCCAACCCCTTCCGCCACATGTACACTTTCCATCTCCTCGGTGCTTACCTCCAGCGCAATATAATCATGAAGATAGCCAAATCTACACCCGAGGTGATCATGTGTGAGCCTCCAGAGTCATTCAGCGTGGAGTACTTTTTCAATAAGAGGCTCCTCTACATGGATGGCATGGATGTGTGCTTCTATGAAGTAGGGAAGGCAGAGCCTGTGGTGAAGCGAGAAGTGGATGGACTAGAGGCGGTGGCCAGTATGGACTATGAAGAGTTGAAGAAAGAGATGGGGGATATTCGGAAGGAACTCGGTGGAGTCCGAGATGAGATGCAAGCCCTCAAAAGGAGCATCACTGACCTGGTGGGGAAATCGTCCGCACAGAGTGATCGCATGGCGGACGCGGTAAAAATTATGATGAAAATGGCCGATTGGCTAGGCAAGAAATTTCCCCTGACCCAGCAAAGGCTGCCTCCTGGATCCAGCAGTGAGACCAGGCAGCCAGGTCAAGGAAGCTCATCTCTTCAGAGGCCCCTATTCGTGTCTAAGCTGTTGCAACCCCATCCGTGTCCAAGCCCATAGCGCCCCTGTCTGGAAGGAAACCCATGTCTAAGCAACCCGAGATCGAGGAAGAAGAGCCGGAGTCGCCGGCAAAGAAGAAGGTGAAAGTGAACCTCCCCAGGGTACCACCCAGGTCTGGCTCCCGCGAGGGCCAATGACCAAGTAAATTTACATTTCAGTAATTTTCCTGTTTTTATCTTTTTGTCTTTTGTTTATTCTCTGCATGTTTGTGTATGTGAATATGTGTTTTAGCATGTGTGTTATGTATATATGTGTTATCTCCCACTTAGCCCAATCTTTGGTCTAAGTGTGAGAAGTTTGTGTTTATAAGCGTGTTTTCTGTCTGTTTAGCAATAGTGTCTTCTCCCACTTAGCCCGGTGTCCGGTCTAAGTGTGAGAAGTCTGTTTTGTACATATACGTTTTGTGATGCTTTTTTTTTTGTGTGCGCACAAACTGCCCTGGTCCCCCCTTCACTAGGATTTCTTGGAGACAAGCTTGAGTGAAGTGGGATGATGTAGATCCATGTGATTTAAGATTCATCTCCCAAGGAATTACCCATTTGTGATACTTGATCTAGATATTTTTGTGAGATTGATTTTTAATTTGACAATAAACACCAAAGATAACAAAAGATCCAACCACAAAAATTGAATCAAACAAGAAAGGATGGTAGATTAGAGATGAAAAACGTGTGTATAATGATGAGATAAAAGAGCTACAACCATAGGACCTTAACCAAAGAAATGGAGATAACCCTAGGCAACTTTCATTAGCTCTATCACCCCTTGGCTCCACTACTCAATGGATAAACTCCATTGATGCATACCTCTACTTGAATCAATCTATGAAATTGAAACAAGCAACCTTCAATAAAGGAATTTGGATACAATCCTCAAAAAGGAAAAACTCACAAAGGAGATATCTTAATTCATCAATCAACTCTACGAAGAAAAGGAGATAAAGTCCTATTTATAGTTGAAGGCCAAATTCCAAGAAAAGGCCCATAAAATCTAAGTCTCGGATGATTCACCCGGTCGGGTGAATTGCAGGGTGCAAAACACCCGCCCGGGTGTTCTCTCTGGACCTCGAAATCATTTCACCCGGTCGGGTGAATTGCAGGGTGCAAAACACCCGCCCGGGTGTTCCTTTTGGAGCTTTGTGCAACTTCTGTAAAACGGCCATAACTCCCTCATCCGGACTCCAATTGGGATGTGCAAGATACCCACGCGAAGCTGATTTTAAGAAGAAGACAATGGTGGCAGTTTCATAGCTCTGTGCATTTTCCTATCATTTGGATAGGAAGATTGCCGGTGGAATCCAGCTGTAGGTGAAATCCTTGACACACGGCTTCCATGATCGTATCATCCTCCCCTTTTTGGAAAGGATTTGTCCTCAAATCTGAGCCTTCTCTATTCCTCGCACCCTCGGGAGGCCCTCTAGCTTTATTGAATCCTTGGCATGTCTTCACTCTCTTCCTTGGACCCCAATCAATCCATGGCTCACGTCGAGGTGAAGACTCTTGACGTCTAGCACCCGTGGTCATATCACCCTCCCCTCCTTGGGAAGGAATTGCCCTCAAATCCGGATTCCGTACACCTATAAAATAGAACGAGAGCAAATCAAATATCTATGTAGGATGATAAAGATTAAGACCACTATCGACCATAATAGAATTCATCACACCAAGATGGTGGACACGTCCTAACAAGCTCAAAATTAAGACATAAGGTATGTGAAAACAAAAATCTAGGCAATCTTTTAGATTGAAGTCCCAAACAAAACCATGGGATGCATAGATTTTGACAAAATGACAATAAAACATGCCAACTACATTGAACGGCTTAATTGTCATGCATGGAAAACAAGTATTACACCACATCACACAAGCATCACACCATTTGACTCTTTTTGTCTCAAGCATGCTCATACTACCTATTCCCATGTTCTTCAACATCTTCCCAAAAGATTTGGCATTCTTAACAAGACTATGCATACACAAGAAAGGGTCCTCATATGGTGCAAAAAGGAAAGTTATCAAGAGGTGCCTAAGCACAAAAATCTTATTCTCACGCTCTTGCAACAAACAATCATTTTCAATCATAAACACATCATTCTTGCTCAAATAAGAAATACCCTTCCACAAATTGACAAGCTCAAGTTCAACATATAGGGAAGGTTCATCATAATTCACATCAAGTTTGCAAGAAGGTGTCCCAGCCAACAAACCAAATCTATTACAAGGGGTCTCACTCAAATGTCTCAACAATTTCAAGAGATTATCAAAGATAAGGGAACAATGCATCCATATACCTTCATGCACAACATGTGGAATGAGAACAACATCACGTATAAGAAACTTGTGCAAAGCAACTAAAAGGATCATAAGATTCTCATCAAAATAGGCCTTACACAACTCCTCTAACAATTTAAAAACAAGATCACAAATAAGAGAACTATGCATTCTCATTCTATTAATCACAACACAACCTTTAAAGGACACGTGAGTAGGAAAATCCTTCACAAAACGCCCATAAAACATTCCAATCCCATTGAAGGGCCTAAAATCTTCAACAACGTCACACACATTGGCCCTACTATCCCCAACAACATGCTTAAGAAACTTGCAATCAACAGCAATTGAAAGCTTAGGAATCTTAGCATCCAAAAGAAACATTTCCATGTTTATGCAAGAGTCCACAAGTGAAATGTCATATCTACCATTGCTTGGATTTATCAAGAACGGGTCAACATATGATGCATTGATAGATTTATCCTTCAACAATTTAAGTTCTCGATGCCACAAATCACATAAGTCAACAATGGGAAATCTATTAAAATAAATGGGCTTTTCTAATACAATCATGTCTAAGGGAGCATCACAAGGAGACAAGGATAGTGCACTTGAACCTTGGGTAAGGAGTTCATCCACTTGTCATCGTCCCTCTTGATCCTTTTACGGGGGCATAGTTTCCAAGCCATTTGCAACTTGATGCTTCACTTCCATGTCTTCAACTTTACTCACTACAAAGTCATCAACACAAGAAGGCATACAAGTAGTGTTAGTGGGTAAACACTTATTTTCCTCACCAAGGGCAAGAGACAAAGGTTCATTTGTTGCCCACCCAAAGTTGGCCTTAGAATCTACCAAGCACCCTTGGTTCATTTGTGCTTGTGGTTTTTCACTCATATAGTATTTTTCTTTTCTCTCACCCCCACCACTCTCTCTTGACTTTTGCACCTCACACTCTTGTCTTTTATTACGCTCTCTTGGCTTTTTAGACTCACTTTCACTCTCAAGCCTTTTCTCTCTCTCTCGTTGTTTTTCTCTATCAATTTGGTTTAAGCTTATCAAAGAGGGGACATTCCCATACACAACAAGAGGCTCATGTGAGAAATGGAAAGAAGAGGATGTAGTCAAATGACTTGATGGGGTACCCATTTGGTTTGTGTCAACACCACCATGTCGATGGGTAGGCCTCAACCGAGCTCTATATGGGACTTCCTCCTCATAATGCCTATCCCTCCTAACCTATCCCCATAAGGCTCCACTTTCCTTCGTTCGTTGCCCATCCCAAATCTTTCATTCTCCCCATATCCTCCTCCAAAAGGCCCTCGACCAACATTCCCCATCCCGAATCTCCCATAGCCCCCATCTCCATCCATACTTCTCATATTCCCTCATTCAATCTCCCCTTGCCAATCTTGATACCCTCCTTCTTCAACACGCTCCTTATAGCCTCCGTTGCCCCTCGACACTACATGTTCGATGCCGAAGGCTTTGAGATGTAGATGGTCACTTTTAAAAGTGACAGATCATGATGCACGAACCTCCTTTAAGGCTCCAACCAATGTGTTTTTTATGGCTCTTATGCGACCATCGGAGCCTTTTACGTCTTCTTCTATATCTTGCTTGATTTCTTGTCGGAGATCACATGTGAGATCACGTGTGATATCACGCTTGAGATCCGCCATCATTTGAGCCATTAAGCTCACTAGGTCCCCTCCGGGTTGGGAGCTACTTGAGCTCGCGCCCTTCCCTACCTCCTCCTCATGGATGTCCCCCATCTTGTTGGATCGAGTGATGGGAGGCATCAAGTGTACCTACAAGAAATAATGAAAGCTAGGAACTAGTCCTAGAGGTTAGTAAAATAAGAAAGAGAGATTTAAGAAGCTAACTCACCCCAATGTGGTATCCCAACCCCCCCCCCAAGTCACTCACCAATGTCACTCGGTAGGTTTAGAATATAGTGGGGCTAGTATCACTCACTCTCGATCCAATTCCCACTTGTTTGCGCACGGACAACTCAATCAAGGTATACACCTCAAGAACATATAGACACAAGTAGTAAACACCAAGTAATAATGATTAAACATATGAAAGCAAGGAAACATAGGCCTAAGGTAAACACACACACCAAATAAAACATGACATGGGATGAAACTTTTGGCTGAAATTTGGCTGATCTTCAAGAATTTTTTTTGGTATTGATCCCGCGCCCAAATCGGATGGAATTTTGTGTATAAGCTTCACTTTTGAGTGTATTTCAAGGATCACATAGTCCCAACAAGTACGATTTTGATATGGGGTATGATATTTGGCTTTTTCCCCCAACTATGCAAAAACAGGGTAATGATGTAAATCCCCAATTATCTAGGCAAACGAAGGAATTGTTTGATGAAATTTTGCAGAATGCTAGGACATATAACATAGATCATACAAACCAAAAATCAGCTAATCCAAGAACATTTGATCGATCCGATCATCCCAACAAAAACAGAGCAAAAACAAGGGAAAGAAAGAAAACACAAAGAAGCAATAGATCAAAACACCTAGTGGGTACTAGGCTCTAGATACCAAATGATGTGGATCCATATGATTTAAGATCCATCTCCCCAAGGAATTACCCATTTGTGAAGCTTGATCTAATATTTTTGTGAGATTGGTTTTCAATTGACAATAAACACCAAAGATAACAAAAGATCTAACCACAAAAAATTGAATCAAACAAGAAAGGATGGTAGATTGGAGATGAAAAGCATGTGTATAAAGATGAGATAAAAGAGCTACAACCATATGGACCTTAACCAAAGAAGAAATGGAGACAACCCTAGGCCAACTTTCATTAGCTCTATCACCCCTTGGCTCCACTACTCAATGGATACACTCCATTGATGCATACCTCTACCTGAATCATCTATGAAATTGAAACCAGCCAACCTTCAATGAAGGAATTTGGATACAATCCTCAAAAAGGAAAAACTCACAAAGGAGATATCTTAATTCATCAATCAACTCTACGAAGAAAAGGATATAAAGTCCTATTTATAGTTGAAGGCCAAATTCCAAGAAAAGGCCCATAAAATCTAAGTCTCGGATGATTCACCCGGTCGGGTGAATTGCAGGGTGCAAAACACCCACCCGAGTGTTCTCTCTGGACCTCGAAATCATTTCACCCGGTCGGGTAAATTGCAGGGTGCAAAACACCCGCCCAGGGTGTTCTTTCTGGAGCTCTGCGCGACTTCTGTATAACGGCCATAACTTCCTCATCTGGACTCCGATTGGGATGTGCAAGATACTCACGCGAAGCTGATTTCAAGAAGAAGACAATGGTGGAAGTTTCAAAGCATTCGGGTATCATTTGGATAGGAATATTTCCGGTTGAATCCAGCTGTAGTTGAAATCCTTGACACACGGCTTCCATGATCGTATCATGGGAGGGGGAGGGGAGTTAGTGCAGTGTCCAGCACGTGTAGATTTAGATATGGTTTCTTTTAAGTTTAGGAGTCAGTTTTTTTTAGAATTATGTGTTTTCGCTTGAGCTTGTGAATATAATAAGGCAAGATTCCTTTAGTGAGAATAATTGAAGAGAGGATGCATGTCAACTTTGAGGCCTTTTCCTTTAATAAGCTGAAATCGGTTTGGATGAAGTAAGGACGATAGAGAATGCCTTAGCTGACCTAGTTGTGAAGCCCCACCATAAGAGTGAGTTATAAACCTAAACACTTTGAGCTAACATATAAAGAAGGGCTGCCATCTGATGCTTAGGGAGAGGATATAATAAGGAGAAAAAAATATTGGGCGAAAGGCATAACCTCACGGGCCTGGGAAATGGGTACTGGAGGTATAAGCTGGACGAAGTCCAGGGGAGGAATATAAATATATATATATATATATATATATATATATAATATATATATATATATATAAATTTGGAGGTATAAGCTGGACGAAGTCCAGGAAATTAAGGAGGTATAAGCTGGACGAAGTCCAGGAAGAATAAATAAATCAGGGCAGGGAGCAATAGTAACCTGACCCGGAAGTATGGGGAGTAGGGAGCTGTTAAAAGGAGAAATTCCCATAACCCGAGGCATCAGTGGTATGGCAAAAATTAAGAGTGATCGATCCTAACATCCCTGGTGAGGATGAGTGATCGAGCGAATCCAACAATTGGGAAGTTGTAGGCTATCTTGACGAACTGACAGACCGACTAGGTAGAAGAAGGGAAGGGGATGATTTGGAGACTATAGACAATCAGATTGACCTTAAGCTGTGGGGGACGACTGCTTAAAAGTTGAAGCTAGTTGATGCATATGTGTTTATTTTCTTAAGTGTTGTTTCTTTTGTCGTGTCAGTTTATGTGTCTAGGTCTAGGAGTCTGTGTTTCGTATGTGTCTTTAGGGTCGGTCATAAGATGTAACATCCCAAAAATTGGTGACTCTTTTTATATATTTATTGAAATTTCGATTATGAAACTTTTGTTTCTATGTGATTAAGTGAGTTGCGTGTGAAACTTGTGTGAGTGATGTGGAACGAATGCTGATGTTTTATATATTCCAATGTGGGGAAATATTAATGGGATCATCATGCATATTTTTTTGAGCCAATTTATTGGAATTTTCGGCCCTTTCTAATTATTGAAATAGATTTCATTACTTGGATTTAATTAATTGCTTTGGGGATATTTATCCACATTAATCCAAACCAAATAATCCCTAAATTGTACTACAATGAAATTCGAACTCTAGCCTATTATCCTTGGGAGTTTTGAAAATCCCCTATTTAAAATAGGAGGATGAATTATTTTCTTTGATTTAATTGGTGCCTTGTTGACTCCTTTCTTTTTTTTTTTGAATTAAATCCCATTAAATCATGTCGTATTTTATTTTCTTCACCCAATTTAATAAGGAATTGAAATATTTCCTTGCTGAGGATTGGAATATGAAGGACGGGAGGAAAGGCGCTTGGACGCTGAGCGTAAGAGTAGGGAAGCATTGCTGCTACCATCCAATCTAGAGGTCGAGGAAAAAACTCCCTCTGTCGAGCGATTGAGGAACCACTTCCCGCTGCCACTAAGTACCCTATTGCCTAAGGAGTTTGAAGGACTCAGCCCAGACAGTGAGCCAAAAGAGGAAGAAGAGGAGGAGCAAGAAGAGGAGCTCAACTACGAGAGGGCCGAGGTTTGGATAACCAAGAAGCTGCTAAAGGAGATGGGCGAGTTTGACGACCCACGGAGGGCACAAACGTATAAGGAACGAAGCGCCCCTGGGAAGCTAGCCAGTCTGGGAAACAATATGACCCAGAGGCGCTGAAGGGGAGATTGAGTCGGACAAGGAATTCCTCAAGTACATCAGTGCTATAGGGTTCGAATGGCTAATGAACTATAGCACGGCTGAGGTGCCCACAACTTTAGCCCGGAGTTCTTTCCACTTTCCGACTCAAGTCCACAACTGACTTAGACGCCGACTTCATCATCTTCCGATTATTCAACGAGGAGTATGAGATGAGCATAAGGGAGTGGTCCCTGATGATGGGTTTGTTCACCCACGCGGAAGATGAGGAAGGTATCTGGAACGAGCGCATGGTCGGAGCCCCAAAGTACACCCATGGTTTCAAGCCGCAGTCAGCCTGGGAATTATTACCCATAAGAGGGTGGGGACCTTTAAGACCAGCCAATCAAGGGCTTCCACATCTTCGACCCCCTCCTCCGCTTCGCTCAAGTGTTTATCGAATATAATCTGATGGGAACAGCCAGCTCTGCCCTCACCACTGCGGACCTCTACTTCACCTGGTACATGGCAAAGGAGATTAAGGTTCACCTGGGCTATTGGCTAGCTCAAGCGTGTCATCAGATGACTGCCAACCCCTTCCGCCACATGTACACTTTCCATCTCCTCGGTGCTTACCTCCAGCGCAATATAATCATGAAGATAGCCAAATCTACACCCGAGGTGATCATGTGTGAGCCTCCAGAGTCATTCAGCGTGGAGTACTTTTTCAATAAAAGGCTCCTCTACATGGATGGCATGGATGTGTGCTTCTATGAAGTAGGGAAGGCAGAGCCTGTGGTGAAGCGAGAAGTGGATGGACTAGAGGCGGTGGCCAGTATGGACTATGAAGAGTTGAAGAAAGAGATGGGGGATATTCGGAAGGAACTCGGTGGAGTCCGAGATGAGATGCAAGCCCTCAAAAGGAGCATCACTGACCTGGTGGGGAAATCGTCCGCACAGAGTGATCGCATGGCGGACGCGGGTAAAAATTATGATGAAAATGGCCGATTGGCTAGGCAAGAAATTTCCCCTGACCCAGCAAAGGCTGCCTCCTGGATCCAGCAGTGAGACAGGCAGCCAGGTCAAGGAAGCTCATCTCTTCAGAGGCCCATATCCGTGTCTAAGCTGTTGCAACCCCATCCGTGTCCAAGCCCATAGCGCCCCTGTGTGGAAGGAAACCCATGTCTAAGCAACCGAGATCGAGGAAGAAGAGCCGGAGTCGCCGGCAAAGAAGAAGGTGAAAGTGAACCTCCCCAGGGTACCACCCAGGTCTGGCTCCCGCGAGGGCCAATGACCAAGTAAATTTACATTTCAGTAATTTTCCTGTTTTTATCTTTTGTCTTTTGTTTATTCTCTGCATGTTTGTGTATGTGAATATGTGTTTTTTAGCATGTGTGTTATGTATATATGTGTTATCTCCCACTTTGCCCAATCTTTGGTCTAAGTGTGAGAAGTTTGTGTTTATAAGCGTGTTTTCTGTCTGTTTAGCAATAGTGTCTCTCCCCACTTAGCCCGGTGTCCGGTCTAAGTGTGAGAAGTCTGTTTTGTATATATACGTTTTGTAGATGCTTTTTTTTTTGTGTGCGCACAAACTGCCCTGGTCCCCCCTTCACTAGGATTTCTTGGAGACAAGCTTGAGTGAAGTGGGATGATGTAGATCCATGTGATTTAAGATTCATCTCCCAAGGAATTACCCATTTGTGATACTTGATCTAGATATTTTTGTGAGATTGATTTTTAAATTTGACAATAAACACCAAAGATAACAAAAGATCTAACCACAAAAATTGAATCAAACAAGAAAGGATGGTAGATTAGAGATGAAAAACGTGTGTATAATGATGAGATAAAAGAGCTACAACCATAGGACCTTAACCAAAGAAATGGAGATAACCCTAGGCAACTTCATTAGCTCTATCACCCCTTGGCTCCACTACTCAATGGATAAACTCCATTGATGCATACCTCTACTTGAATCAATCTATGAAATTGAAACAAGCAACCTTCAAGGAAGGAATTTGGATACAATCCTCAAAAAGGAAAATCTCACAAAGTAGATATCTTAATTCATCAATCAACTCTACGAAGAAAGGAGATAAAGTCCTATTTATAGTTGAAGGCCAAATTCCAAGAAAAGGCCCATAAAATCTAAGTCTCGGATGATTCACCCGGTCGGGTGAATTGCAGGGTGCAAAACACCCGCCCGGGTGTTCTCTCTGGACCTCGAAATCATTTCACCCGGTCGGGTGAATTGCAGGGTGCAAAACACCCGCCCGGGTGTTCCTTTTGGAGCTTTGTGCAACTTCTGTAAAACGGCCATAACTCCCTCATCCGGACTCCGATTGGGATGTGCAAGATACCCACGCGAAGCTGATTTAAGAAGAAGACAATGGTGGCAGTTTCATAGCTCTGTGCATTTTCCTATCATTTGGATAGGAAGATTTCCGGTGGAATCCAGCTGTAGGTGAAATCCTTGACACACGGCTTCCATGATCGTATCATCCTCCCCTTCTTGGAAAGGATTTGTCCTCAAATCTGAGCCTTCTCTATTCCTCGCACCCTCGGGAGGCCCTCTAGCTTTATTGAATCCTTGGCATGTCTTCACTCTCTTCCTTGGACCCCAATCAATCCATGGCTCACGTCGAGGTGAAGACTCTTGACGTCTAGCACCCGTGGTCATATCACCCTCCCCTCCTTGGGAAGGAATTGCCCTCAAATCCGGATTCCGTACACCTATAAAATAGAACGAGAGCAAATCAAATATCTATGTAGGATGATAAAGATTAAGACCACTATCGACCATAATAGAATTCATCACACCAAGATGGTGGACACGTCCTAACAAGCTCAAAATTAAGACATAAGGTATGTGAAAACAAAAATCTAGGCAATCTTTTAGATTGAAGTCCCAAACAAACCATGGGATGCATAGTTTTTGACAAAATGACAATAAAACATGCCAACTACATTGAACGGCTTAATTGTCATGCATGGAAAACAAGTATTACACCACATCACACAAGCATCACACCATTTGACTCTTTTGTCTCAAGCATGCTCATACTACCTATTCCCATGTTCTTCAACATCTTCCCAAAAGATTTGGCATTCTTAACAAGACTATGCATACACAAGAAAGGGTCCTCATATGGTGCAAAAAGGAAAGTTATCAAGAGGTGCCTAAGCACAAAAATCTTATTCTCACGCTCTTGCAACAAACAATCATTTTCAATCATAAACACATCATTCTTGCTCAAATAAGAAATACCCTTCCACAAATTGACAAGCTCAAGTTCAACATATAGGGAAGGTTCATCATAATTCACATCAAGTTTGCAAGAAGGTGTCCCAGCCAACAAACCAAATCTATTACAAGGGGTCTCACTCAAATGTCTCAACAATTTCAAGAGATTATCAAAGATAAGGGAACAATGCATCCATATACCTTCATGCACAACATGTGGAATGAGAACAACATCACGTATAAGAAACTTGTGCAAAGCAACTAAAAGGATCATAAGATTCTCATCAAAATAGGCCTTACACAACTCCTCTAACAATTTAAAAACAAGATCACAAATAAGAGAACTATGCATTCTCATTCTATTAATCACAACACAACCTTTAAAGGACACGTGAGTAGGAAAATCCTTCACAAAACGCCCATAAAACATTCCAATCCCATTGAAGGGCCTACTATCTTCAACAGAGCAAACACCAAGCTCTAAAATCTTCAACAACGTCACACACATTGGCCCTACTATCCCCAACAACATGTTTAAGAAACTTGCAATCAACAGCAATTGAAAGCTTAGGAATCTTAGCATCCAAAAGAAACATTTCCATGTTTATGCAAGAGTCCACAAGTGAAATGTCATATCTACCATTGCTTGGATTTATCAAGAACGGGTCAACATATGATGCATTGATAGATTTATCCTTCAACAATTTAAGTTCTCGATGCCACAAATCACATAAGTCAACAATGGGAAATCTATCAAAATAAATGGGCTTTTCTAATACAATCATGTCTAAGGGAGCATCACAAGGAGACAAGGATAGTGCACTTGAACCTTGGGTAAGGAGTTCATCCACTTGTCATCGTCCCTCTTGATCCTTTTACGGGGGCATAGTTTCCAAGCCATTTGCAACTTGATGCTTCACTTCCATGTCTTCAACTTTACTCACTACAAAGTCATCAACACAAGAAGGCATACAAGTAGTGTTAGTGGGTAAACACTTATTTTCCTCACCAAGGGCAAGAGACAAAGGTTCATTTGTTGCCCACCCAAAGTTGGCCTTAGAATCTACCAAGCACCCTTGGTTCATTTGTGCTTGTGGTTTTTCACTCATATAGTATTTTTCTTTTCTCTCACCCCCACCACTCTCTCTTGACTTTTGCACCTCACACTCTTGTCTTTTATCACGCTCTCTTGGCTTTTTAGACTCACTTTCACTCTCAAGCCTTTTCTCTCTCTCTCGTTGTTTTTCTCTATCAATTTGGTTTAAGCTTATCAAAGAGGGGACATTCCCATACACAACAAGAGGCTCATGTGAGAAATGGAAAGAAGAGGATGTAGTCAAATGACTTGATGGGGTACCCATTTGGTTTGTGTCAACACCACCATGTCGATGGGTAGGCCTCAACCGAGCTCTATATGGGACTTTCTCCTCATAATGCCTATCCCTCCTAACCTATCCCCATAAGGCTCCACTTTCCTTCGTTCGTTGCCCATCCCAAATCTTTCATTCTCCCCATAGCCTCCTCCAAAAGGCCCTCGACCAACATTCCCCATCCCGAATCTCCCATAGCCCCCATCTCCATCCATACTTCTCATATTCCCTCATTCAATCTCCCCTTGCCAATCTTGATACCCTCCTTCTTCAACACGCTCCTTATAGCCTCCGTTGCCCCTCGACACTACATGTTCGATGCCGAAGGCTTTGAGATGTAGATGGTCACTTTTAAAAGTGACGGATCATGATGCACGAACCTCCTTTAAGGCTCCAACCAATGTGTTTTTTATGGCTCTTATGCGACCTTCGGAGCCTTTTATGTCTTCTTCTATATCTTGCTTGATTTCTTGTCGGAGATCACATGTGAGATCACGTGTGATATCACGCTTGAGATCCGCCATCATTTGAGCCATTAAGCTCACTAGGTCCCCTCCGGGTTGGGAGCTACTTGAGCTCGCGCCCTTCCCTACCTCCTCCTCATGGATGTCCCCCATCTTGTTGGATCGAGTGATGGGAGGCATCAAGTGTACCTACAAGAAATAATGAAAGCTAGGAACTAGTCCTAGAGGTTAGTAAAATAAGAAAGAGAGATTTAAGAAGCTAACTCACCCCAATGTGGTATCCCAACCCCCCCCCCCCCAAGTCACTCACCAATGTCACTCGGTAGGTTTAGAATATAGTGGGGCTAGTATCACTCACTCTCGATCCAATTTCCCACTTGTTGGCGCACGGACAACTCAATCAAGGTATACACCTCAAGAACATATAGACACCAAGTAGTAAACACCAAAGTAATAATGATTAAACATATGAAAGCAAGGAAACTAGGCCTAAGGTAAACACACACACCAAATAAAACATGACATGGGATGAAACTTTTGGCTGAAATTTGGCTGATCTTCAAGAATTTTTTTGGTATTGATCCCGCGCCCAAATCGGATGGAATTTTGTGTATAGCTTCACTTTTGAGTGTATTTCAAGGATCACATAGTCCCAACAAGTCAGATTTTGATATGGGGTATGATATTTGGCTTTTTCCCCAACTATGCAAAAACAGGGTAATGATGTAAATCCCCAATTATCTAGGCAAACGAAGGAATTGTTTGATGAAATTTTGCAGAATGCTAGGACATATAACATAGATCATACAAACCAAAAATCAGCTTAATCCAAGAACATTTGATCGATTCGATCATCCCAACAAAAACAGAGCAAAACAAGGAAAGAAAGAAAACACAAAGAAGCAATAGATCAAACACCTAGTGGGTACTAGGCTCTAGATACCAAATGATGTGGATCCATATGATTTAAGATCCATCTCCCAAGGAATTACCCATTTGTGAAGCTTGATCTAAATATTTTTGTGAGATTGATTTTCAATTTGACAATAAACACCAAAGATAACAAAAGATCCAACCACAAAAATTGAATCAAACAAGAAAGGATGGTAGATTGGAGATGAAAAGCATGTGTATAAAGATGAGATAAAAGAGCTACAACCATAGGACCTTAACCAAAGAAATGGAGACAACCCTAGGCAACTTTCATTAGCTCTATCACCCCTTGGCTCCACTACTCAATGGATACACTCCATTGATGCATACCTCTACCTGAATCAATCTATGAAATTGAAACAAGCAACCTTCAATGAAGGAATTTGGATACAATCCTCAAAAAGGAAAAACTCACAAAGGAGATATCTTAATTCATCAATCAACTCTACGAAGAAAAGGATATAAAGTCCTATTTATAGTTGAAGGCCAAATTCCAAGAAAAGGCCCATAAAATCTAAGTCTCTGATGATTCACCCGGTCGGGTGAATTGCAGGGTGCAAAACACCCACCCGAGTGTTCTCTCTGGACCTCGAAATCATTTCACCCGGTCGGGTAAATTGCAGGGTGCAAAACACCCGCCCGGGTGTTCTTTCTGGAGCTCTGCGCGACTTCTGTATAACGGCCATAACTTCCTCATCTGGACTCCGATTGGGATGTGCAAGATACTCACGCGAAGCTGATTTCAAGAAGAAGACAATGGTGGAAGTTTCAAAGCATTCGGGTATCATTTGGATAGGAATATTTCCGGTTGAATCCAGCTGTAGTTGAAATCCTTGACACACGGCTTCCATGATCGTATCATGGGAGTGGGAGGGGAGTTAGTGCAGTGTCCAGCATGTGTAGATTTAGATATGGTTTCTTTTAAGTTTAGGAGTCAGTTTTTTTGAGAATTATGTGTTTTCGCATGAGCTTGTGAATATAATAAGGCAAGATTCCTTTAGTGAGAGTAATTGAAGAGAGGATGCATGTCAACTTTGAGGCCTTTTCCTTTAATAAGCTGAAATCGGTTTGGATGAAGTAAGGACGATAGAGAATGCCTTAGCTGACCTAGTTGTGAAGCCCCACCATAAGAGTGAGTTATAAACCTAAACACTTTGAGCTAACATATAAAGAAGGGCTGCCATCTGATGCTTAGGGAGAGGATATAATAAGGAGAAAAAAATATTGGGCGAAAGGCATAACCTCACGGGCCTGGGAAATGGGTACTGGAGGTATAAGCTGGACGAAGTCCAGGGGAGGAATATAAAAATATATATATATATATAAATTTTGGAGGTATAAGCTGGACGAAGTCCAGGAAATTAAGGAGGTATAAGCTGGACGAAGTCCAGGAAGAATAAATCCAAGGGCAGGGAGCAATAGTAACCTGACCCGGGAAGTATGGGGAGTAGGGAGCTGTTAAAAGGAGAAATTCCCATAACCCGAGGCATTAGTGGTATGGCAAAAATTTAAGAGTGATCGATCCTAACATCCCTGGTGAGGAATGAGTGATCGAGCGAATCCAACAATTGGGAAGTTGTAGGCTATCTTGACGAACTGACAGACCGACTAGGTAGAAGAAGGGAAGGGGATGATTTGGAGACTATAGACAATCAGATTGACCTTAAGCTTGTGGGGAGGACTGCTTAAAAGTTGAAGCTAGTTGATGCATATGTGTTTATTTTCTTCAAGTGTTGTTTCTTTTGTCGTGTCAGTTTATGTGTCTAGGTCTAGGAGTCTGTGTTTCGTATGTGTCTTTAGGGTCGGTCATAAGATGTAACATCCCAAAAATTGGTGACTCTTTTTATATATTTATTTGAAATTTCGATTATGAAACTTTTGTTTCTATGTGATTAAGTGAGTTGCGTGAAATATTTGTCGTGAGTGATGTGGAACGAATGCTTGATGTTTTATATATTCCAATGTGGGGAAATAATTAATGGGATCATGCATGCATATTTTTTCGAGCCAATTTATTGGAATTTTCGGCCCTTTCTAATTATTGAAATAGAATTTCATTACTTGGATTTAATTAATTGCTTTGGGGATATTTATCCACATTAAATCCAAACCAAATAATCCCTAAATTGTACTACATGAAATTCGAACTCTAGCCTATTATCCTTGGGAGTTTTGAAAATCCCCTATTTAAAATAGGAGGATGAATTATTTTCTTTGATTTAATTGGTGCCTTGTTGACTCCTTTCTTTTGAATTAAATCCAATTAAATCATGTCGTATTTTATTTCTTCACCCAATTTAAATAAGGAATTGAAATATTTCCTTGGCTATTTAAGCCTACTAATTTTCGGCCCCTTCACTAATTTTTGGAGGATAATTTATTTGTTTCCTATTTTGTGGAATCCCTTTTTATTCAATTAAATACCATACTAATACCTATGCCAAATTAATTGGGGATGTGAACATTTCCTTATGTTGTATCCTTCATGTCACACGCCCTACACTAGTATTTTTCCTTGTGGGAATTTAATTATTTGCTACCTATTTTAGGGGAGCCTTTTTCCCATAAAGAAATTTCCAAATTTAAATCCTAATCTATTTAATTGAGGATTTAAATAATATAATTGTGGAATTTTTATTCATTAGCCTATATTCTAATTCTCCACAATTTATTTATTTAATTTACTCATGGACTTAAACCTAGAATATAAATACCACTTAAACAAACCCTAGCCCCCACTCTCCCTCACCAAAATCGTCCACCCCTCTCCCTCTCTTTCCCTCACACGTTTTTCCCTCCTCTCCCACTCTTTCTTTCCAAAAATCCTCCATTCAAGCCTTGTTCTTGCAACCATTGAAGTTTATTTTCAAGAGTCTCCGACGAATCGCATCGTTCTTCGTTTCTACCGATTCATTTTTGTCAAAGAAGGTATATTTGCTCACTTTTCCTCATTCCTTTTGTTTGAACCATGTTCTTGAATCCTACATGCATGTAGTGGGTGTAGGAATCATAGATCGCAAAGTTAATCGGTGGGAAAGTGAGATTGCTTGAGAACTTTGATAGTTATGCGATTTTTTATTGAATTGTGTGAAATTGTTTTGAATCCTTGGTGAATGATGTAAGTTTATGTGCAAACATGTTTATGAGAGTCTTATAAGAATGAGAATTTGGTATTTTGATGATTGAGGAAGAAACCCTAATTTCGAATTTGTGAGTCTGAAATCTGTGACGTTCAAACAGAAGTTTCTGATGTGTAATTGACCTATCAAACGATCGAATTTTGGTATGAAACTTTTACTGAGTGAATTTCGAGGTGTTCTCTGTGTCTCGTATAAATTTCAGCCCTTTTCGTCGAAAAATGACCTCCGTGTGTTCTCGACCAGAAAGTTTCGAAATCTGTTTGACCGACTAAATGACCTCCGTTTGATGTTATTCTTGAACTATATGAAAATGTGAAGTGTATTCTGAGTCGTGTAAAAGTTTCAGCCTTATTGGGCATTAGATGAATATATGGTGAATTTTTCAAATGAACTGCGCACTGCCAGAAATTTTATGTTCCAACCAGAGAGTTTAATTATTGATTTGACTGACTAAACAACGTGATTTCAGTGTGAAAATTTGTCTGGATGAACTTGAATGTGTGTTCTGGGTTGTAACCAAAATTTAACTTAATAAGAGGTCGGGTGAATTTTTAGTAATTTTTACAACACTGTCGCGCAGTTTTCTGCCAGTTTTCTGCCTTGATAAAATGACACTTATTTCCAAGTTTAAAAGTATTATATGATGCATGTATGTCCAAAGAACGTGTTTAACAATGTGATCACGTGTGGTACGTTGAATTATGTCATGGTGTATTTTTCCGCCTTTGTGACGAACGTTGGGTTGGGTAAATTGAGAATAACGATGAGAGAGTAACGATAGGACATGCATAGTAATATGATTTTGTGGAAGGCTAACTTGTGTTGTCGTTGACAAGGGTGTTTGTGTATTCGTGAACTCGAGGAACGAGAGTTGCCATAAGTTGGATTGTGATTTGTTAAGCGAACGAGGTGGGCTTTCTTTTTCAAACCTCTTTATTTTCCAAAAATACCATGTGGTGTTATAAGGGTGGTTTAACTGTTATGTCATACCAAAATGTTTTTGCTTATGAGATTGTTGCCTGATGCCTTGTTCGTCTGAGCTTGCTCCGTTAGGCTATATGGTTGTGATGTGAAACGAATTCGGGTCTGAGTAGGGCCGCAAACCCTATCATGCTGTGTACACTGGTGGGATCGTGAGCCGTCCTTACTAGTCGGCCGGTCTCGTGTGCGAATAGTGTCGCCACACTTTCGTCGCACTGTGGATTGATGTTGTGATTGATGGATTGTTGAAAATGGGGAGATTATTTGATTGGCCAGTCTACGAAATGTTTTTGTGTTCTCGATGGTAATTTCTTAATTTCATATAAGACTCTAGACCACTGGTATGGATGACATAAGGATATAAAATGTTTTCGGCATGAGCCCATTGAGTACAACAAGTACTCAGCCCTGCAATTTCTTTTAAAATTTTGCAGGTTGAGCGGGATGTTGCGGAGGATGTTGAGTCGGTCTCAGAACTTAGGATGCGATGTGTCTCCATACATAGGCGTTATCCTTGACTCTCTCTTTGAACCTTATTTCCGCTGTTATATCTTGAACTATGTTCCAATACTTTAATCTTTTCCGTATTGTGTTTGATTATGTTTGGTCGTGTTAGATTTTAAACGAGTATTTACAATGTTACTTGAAAATGATGTTTCCGCGAAGTAAACTAAATGTTCTTTTTTTTTCTTAGAAGTTGATTGGGTTTTTAATAATTTTTTTTCCGCTGCTTTCTTTTAAAGGTATTTATTATGAGTCGTTTTCATTTAATAGTTATTTTTGTTAATTAAGTTTTAAATAAAACGCTATCCATGCATGTTGGTCACGATCGACGCGTTTGTAGTATCCCTTATATGGGCGGTCTTGACATAAGATAACCTTGCATTGAAATTCGCCGTATTTCTTTTTCTTGTCTTTATACTTGAGGGCAAGTATGATTTAAGTGTGAGCAGTTTGATAAGGCTAATTTCGTGCATCGGTTATGGGGTTAAATTCTATGATTTTCGGGGTCTAACACATTTTTTAAGCCAGGTGTGTGAAGGAAATCGCCAAGCCCAGGAAGTGGACGAGATAATTGCCTGGCGAGGGAATTTAGCAGAAAGTGAGCATGAAAGGAACAAACTGCCAGACGGAGGAGATCAATAGAAGAAGGGCAAAGTGGAGAATTTAGAGAGAGATTCTAGAAGATCGACTCCGCATCTATAAATAGAGAGCACGCGAAGCACATGAGCATCATCACACATCATTCGCTCTTAGCTCACTTTCACACAATCCACACACACTTGGGGGGGATTAGGCGATTCATGGGTGTTCACCGGGGTTCTTAGTCGTTCGTTGCTGTGTACCACCGTCCTCACGTAGGGCAAAGAATCAATTTACTGCTTTCATTAATTTCTGTTGGGATTTCGTCCGAGACTTCACTGTTCGAAGCTCGGCTTTGTTTTGCTTTTGTGAAGTTGAATCTCGTAGTTATGAAAGTTTTCGTTTCTGTTATTACTGTGTTTGATTATGAGTTTTGATGTCTGATTCTGAGTTTGAAGTTGATTTACTTGCTATGGATGCTTTTCGCACTTGATCCATTGGTATGGAGTTGAATCAGAGTTGATGGGGTTGTTTGATCGTTGTTGGGTTCGGATCGCTTGGATCTAGAGTGGATTAAGCGTTCAATGTATGGATCTGGAGCAGAGTTGTTGAATTCTGCATGGGTTTTGATGTTTGGTTTCTGTTTATCTGTTGCTCAGTCTAGTAGATGTAGATCTGTTCATTTTTTGGTTAATCGCAACTTCTGACGTTCAAATCATCATGCTCTGTTTTGATCCGGGTTTGTGCTCTATTTTCTACATGTTTATGTTTGGAATGGTGGAAGATATGAAAATCATTGTTAGTGAGAGTCAGGAATTCGTTGTTGCAGCTTTTCATTCGTACCTTTCTATTTTGGGATATGGTGCCCACTGCAAGTTTGAGTAATCTGTGTGCTATGTCGTGGAAGTTTCGTTGCAGTTTTCATGAGTTGTTTGAGAAGCTATGTTCCTGATGCATGCTTGCATGATGTTTTCCGTTTCTTAGGTCTAGCTGTTAGGTAAATTTCATTTTCCAGTCTAGTTATAATTTTCTCAACCCAAAGTTGCGTGGCAGTAGCCAAAACCTTTTCCAAAACTCTCTAAATGTCTTCAAGCGCATCTGTCTTCGTGGGATCGATCCCTACATCCCTGTACTAGCCAATAGTATAGCGGGTTGAAGGTTTTGAAACGGGGAATTGTGTGTCCGACGACCTAGACTTGAAGGTTCTTTGAGTTCCTAGACCCAGTGATATAGTGAATCCTCTGGACCCGATAAGCTTGATATAACACACTCAGTACACACTTAAAACCTGTCATTCACGAGCTCTCGAGTTTGATTGACTGATTTCTCGAGCGATTGTAACAAGCGATTTCAATTACGATTGTAACAAGCGATTCTCGAGCGATTGTACAAGCGATTTCAATTACGATTTCAATAGCTTCTCCACGGATGTAGTCTTATGACCGAACCACGTAACTGTGTGTTCTTCATTTTGTTTCTCTGATTTTAGTTCTTATTTTTCGTCAGAGTCTGCGGTCAATTACTAACAAATTGGCGCTCGGCGCGATGACTTCGGAAAAATTTGAGATGGAAAAATACACGAGAAAAAATGATTTTGGCATGTTGAGGCTCAAGATAAAGGCAATTATGATGCAATAGGGCTTAGGGGAGATCTTGAAGGAACGGAATGACCAACCAATTGCGGTTGCAGGTGCAGATGAAAAGGTTGATCTCCAGATGCAAGAACTCCAGTATATGGCGTATAACACGTTTATTCTCAGCCTCAATGAGGATATCGAAGGAGGAGACTGCAGTTGCAGTTTGGTCGAAACTTGACTCATGATAAGGCTTATTTCATGCATAGGTTATGGGGTTAAATTCAGCAAAATCTGTGATCTAACGAGTCTTTGTAAGTTCAGGTGTGTGAAAAATCTGCCCAGTCTAGGGGAACGCGTAATTTACCAGGGGCAGAGAAAATGGATGAAAAGGAGTGGAAATCGCTTGTAAATCACAAGACCGAGGAAGATGACAAAAACAGTTGCTGGCGAGTAAAAAATGAAGTGGAGTAAGAAGCAATTTCAGAAACATTGAAGGGAGGAAAAAGAAATTATGCCTAGGGATCCGTGCCTATATAAAGGGACACTCTCCTTTGAAGAAGATATCTCGCTCACACTTTCACTTAGTCTTCTTAGCTTCACCTTCAAGCATATTCACTCCACATACATTTGGCACAATCATGGGTAATTCTGGGTGTTTTGGTTAGCTAGGTGGTTTGTGTAACACCGTCTCTACGTGAGGCGAAGATACATTCTACATTTCGCTTGTTATTTTGTCTCGCCGCGAGTTCCTTGCGCGGTGATTTACCGTTGTTTTGAACATCAGTTTACATAGCTATGCAAAATGTTTCTTTCTGTTTTTATCTTGGTTTCTGTTGTTGGTTGTTGATTTATTGTTGGATGCTTTTCGCAATTGATGTTGGATTTGAGTTGGTTGTTGAATTTTGAGTTTGGATGTTGAGATCGGAGTTGGTTGAAACAGATTTATGTGAATCGGGATGAATGGAGTTGGATTTGTTTTCTGTGACTGTTGATTGACTGAATCCGGAGTGAATTGTAGATCGGAGTTTGAATCTGAAACAGGGGTGATGCATTTTTGCATGATTATGGATGAGTTCTTTTGCTGTTTTCAGTTTACTAGACCTAGTAGTTGTAGATTTGTTTAATTTCCATTAAATCATCATGTTCGAAGTCCGATTTGGTAAGCTCTGTTCCGATCTAGTTATTTGCTCTGTTTTGTTCATGTCTGTGGTTTTCGTGATGAAGGAGGTATCAATCGCTGGTCGTTAGAATCTGATCTGGGTTAACAACCATTTTGCAGCTTTTTCTGTGGTACATATCTGTTTTGGGAAATTGGTCCCCACTGCATGTCTCAATTCAGTTTAGCTGTTTTAGGTAAATCTGTTGCTTGGTCAAGGAAGTTTCATGGTTGATGAATTTTAGTGGGTAACGTAAGTTTTGTCAAGATGCATGTTCTCGTATTTTCTGTTTCCTAGGTCTAGCTGTTAGGTAAATTTCATTTTCGGTTTCTCGGTCTAGTAGTTAAATTCTCAACCCCAAGTTGCGTGGCAGCAACTAAACATTCCCAGTCCTCTGAATTCTTATTTTCGTCACATGCCTCCCTGTGGGATCAACCCTTACTTCTCTATACTAATTCATAGTGTAGTGGGTTGAGGTTTAATTGAAGCTTGACGAGAGTCGGTCCAACGACCAAGCATTCCGGTTATTGAATCTCTAGACCCTGTAATCTAGTGGAATCTCTTGACCTGGAATCTGTGAACACCAAAATGTACTGTGCTCTCATCCTGACCATCAAATGCCGCCACTTTCGGGGAGGAATGGCGTATCTTTCATTTGCGTTTAGAGTGATTTGGCGTACATAACTTTGATTTGTTGTTTTTCCTTTTTCTTTTCAGTTTATGAGCAGGGGCTCACGTTCCGGACACTGGAATTATACACCTGGTTGGAGAAGCGCCCAGTCTAGTTGGCAGGTCAAGGAAACAACATTCCCAGTTACCACCAGGTCGGGGCTAACAACAGGAGATCCAGTTCTGTTGAGTTCAGACAGTGACGAGGATCATAATTCATCAGTCAAGGAGGAACTCGAGACACCATTAGGTACAGAGGAAGAGAGAATAGGTGACATGGCACACGTAGTCTATCCTGATCCAGAGATGGGGTCACTTACTTCACATTTAGATGGTGAGCCAGCCCAGGCTATTGTCACTACTCAGCGCCAGAAAGCGATCGACATAAAAATGAACGTACTCAGCGTTCTACCAACTTTCTCTGGGCGGAGGAACGAGTGCCCATATAAGTTCCTAAACGAGTTTAGCAAGCTGTGTAGTATCCAGAAGAGGCCCAACGAAGCGACAAAGGAGGATTATCGCCTGCGCGCGATTCCATTTGCATTGAAAGGGGAGGCTAACACATGGTTATTACGTTTACCTCAGGACTCCATCCGTATCTGGGGAGATTTCAAATTGGTCTTCTTAGACTACTTTTTCCCCTCGAACAAAACCAATGCCCTCAAGAAGGAGATTCTGGAGTGTAAGCAGGACTATGATGAGTCCCTAAGTCACTATTGGTCATGTTTCAAAGGGTTGCTCGATGCTTGCCCTAATCACAGGATGATAGAGGCCGAAACCTTTTATCTATTCTACGAGGGAGCAAACCTTGAGTCTAAGGATCTGATGAATTCCTCGAGTGGGGGAAATTTTACCAAGAGGAAGGTAAGTGAAGCCAAGGAAAGTTTGGGAAGGCTGATCGATGCGAAGAAGGCATACGATAACCCGCGTAGCATTATTAGGAGAGGCTCAACCAATGCGGTGATGGAGCAGGGCGACGAGAGAGTGGAGGCTAGGATAGACAGGTTGGAAAAGGCACTTCTGTATGCGATCGAGAAAAGCAACCGCCCTGCCTCACAAGGAAAGGAGAAAAATCCGGGCCCAGAAGAAACTCCACCCAACAGTACTATGGCCCTCAAGATGGAGAATACCAAGCCCAGGTGAATTCGATGGGGAGCTGGAATCTTGATGGAAGTTGGGACCAAGGAAAACAAAAGGAGGCACATGGAGAACCCACCCGAACTTTAGATGGTCACACAATGATCCCAACCAGCCGCCTCCGCAGCAGAATACCAACTATTCACACCACCAGAGAGGCAGTCTAACTTGACAGGGAGAAATCAGGAGGGGAAGAACAACTGGGGCAACCGGAATCAAGAAGACCAATGTAAATGGGGAACATGAACCAGAACAACCAAGGGAACTCTTACGTACCACCACAACAGAGGAATGCCCAGGCCCAGCAAGTGAACCCCCTAGACCGAGTGGACAGACCAGTTTGCCGGCCCCAGGAAAATCAGTTAGTCAGCAGACCCCCGTGAATCCAGCCACTACTACGTCCAAGAAGAGGAAGAAATATACCACCACCCAGTCAACAAGTGTACTAGCCCAGAGGACCGTGTCCAGACCGGTCGTGAAGAATATGGAAGAGGAACCAGAGTCATCGGTTCTGAAGAAGGTGAAAGTTAACTGCCCCAGAGTGCCCCAGAAACCTGGCTCCCATGGGAGCCAGCAGCAGAATTGATACCCCCCGTGACCAAGTAAATTTATATTTCCATATTTCTATTTTTATTTTTCTTTTGTCTGTTGTGCATGTTTGTGTTGTCTGAAGCATGTATTTTGAGTCTGTTAATATGTGTATATGTGTTTCGCATGCCTAGTTATGTATATATGTTCAAGTGTTTTCTCGCACTTAGCCTAATGCTTGGTCTAAGTGTGAGAAGTTTGTGTTTATACATCATGTTTGGGTTTCTGTTAAGGTGTTATATCTTCTCCCACTTAGCCCAGTGTCCGGTCTAAGAATGAGAAGTCTGTTTTGTACATGTATGTTTCGTGAAGTATGATGTTTTCTTTAGTTTGGTTTATGTGAGCACCAACTGCCATGTTTCCCCCCTTCACTGGGATTGCTTGGGGACAAGGTTGAGTGAAGTGGGAGGGGGGAGGAAGTTAGTGCAGTCTGTGTCTAACATGTGTAGATGTTGCTAGGTCTAGGAGTCAGTCATTTTTTTTAGGATCTATGTGTTTAGCATGAACTGGTGAAATAATAAAGCAAGATTCCCTTATTGAGAGTAATTGAAGATAAGATACACGTCACCTTTGAGGCCTCTTTCCTTAATAAATTGAAATCGGTTTGAATGAAGTAAGGACGATAGAGAATGCCTTTTAGTTGTGAAGCCTCCCATAAAAGTGAGTTACAAGCCTAAACACTTTATTCTAACATAAAAAAGAGGGGCTGCCACTTGATGCTTAGGGAGAGAATATAGAAAAGAGGAAGAATTTTTGGTAATAAGCATAATCTCATGGGCCTATGAAAACGGTACTGGAGGTATAAACTGGACAAAGTCCCAGGAAAAGAAGGTATAAGCTGGACGAAGTCCAGGGAATAGGAGGTATAAGCTGGACGAAGTCCAGAAGGAATGGGAAAAGTAAAAGTGAAAGGGCAGGGAGCAATAGTAACCTGACCCAGAAAATAGTGGGAGTAGAAAACAAGTCCAAAAAGGGAAATTCTCCTAACCCGAGGCATCAGTGGTGTGGCAAAATAAAGAGCGAACGATCCTAACATCCCTGGTGAGGAATGGGTGATTGAGTGAATCCAACAATTGGAGAAGTTATAGGCTATCTTGACGAACTGACAAGCTGACTAGATAGAAGAGGGGAAGGGGAGGTTTCGAAGACTGTAGACGATTGGATTGACCTTAAGCTTGTGGGGACGACTGCTTAAAAATTGAAACCAGTTTATGCATATGTTTTTTTTTCTATATGTGTTTGTTTTTCCTTGTCATGTTAGTTTTATGTGTCTAGGTTTAGGATTCTGTTCCTTTATTTCCTTAGGGTCGGTCGTATGATAACCATGCATTGAAATTCGCCTTATTTCTTTTTCTTGTCGTTATACTTGAGGACTAGTATAGTTTAAGTGTGAGCAGTTTGATAAGGCTAATTCATGCATAGGTTATGGGGTTAAATTCTACAAATTCTGTGATCTAATGAGTCTTTGTAAGTTCAGGTATGTGAAAAATCTTCCAAGTCTAGGAGAATGCGTAATTTACCATGGGCAGAGAAAATGGAGGAAGAGGAGTGGAAATCGCCAGTAAATTACCAGACCGAGGAATATGACAAAAACAGTTGCTGGCGAGGAAAAAATGAAGTGGAGTAAGAAGCAATTTCAGAAACATTGAAGGGCAGAAAAAGAAATTATGCCTAGGGATCCGCGCCTATATAAAGGGACACTCTCCTTTGAAGAAGATATCTCCCTCGCACTTTCACTTAGTCTTCTTAGCTTCACCTTCAAGCATATTCACTCCACACACACTTGGCACAATAATGGGTAATTCTGGGTGTTTTGGTTAGCTAGTTGGTTTGTGTAACACTGTCTCTACGTGAGGCGAAGATACAATCTACATTTCGCTTGTTATTTTGTCTCGCCGCGAGTTCCTTGCCGGAAGCGCGGCGATTTACCGTTGTTTTGAAAATCAGTTTACGTAGCT
This sequence comes from Salvia splendens, assembly GCF_004379255.2. Taxonomy (NCBI): domain Eukaryota; kingdom Viridiplantae; phylum Streptophyta; class Magnoliopsida; order Lamiales; family Lamiaceae; genus Salvia; species Salvia splendens. Next base: position 32,536,063 of record NC_056046.1, read on the forward strand.
ATGCAAAATGTTTCTTCTTGTTTTTATCTTGGTTTCTGATTTTTGTTGTTGATTTATTGTTGGATGCTTTTCGCAATTGATGTTGGATTCGAGTTGGTTTTTGAATTTTGAGTTTGGATGTTGAGATCGGAGTTGTGGTGAAGTGAAGAACACGCCCAGCGACCGTTGGGGTGTATACAACGACCGCTAGGATGAGCCCTCAAAGCTACTGGAGTCGGTGCAGCGACCGCTGCGACCCAGTGCAGCGACCGCTACCTAAGGGTCAGAGGCTACGGACCATTATGCAGCGGCCCGCTGTCCGAGGTGCAGCGGTCCGCTGCGAAAGAGCGGCCACGATTTGACCTACTTTCTCCCCAAGATTTACCAAACTTAGCCAGAATTTACCTTATTTCCTGCTGCTCGAAAATCCCACTATAAATACCCCCTCAAATCTCTTCATTATCATCAACCTTTTTGCCTTCAAAGTCTAGAGCATAAAAGTGAGAGAGTTCTTCATTGTGCAAGAGTGTGAAGAAGGATTCAAGAGAAGATCATCAAGGCTACAAGGATTCAACCTTTGGGTTTTATTGCTTTAGTTCTTATGCTTTCTTTATTTTCCCTTCATTCTATGTATTTGGTTTATACAAGCATGTGTAACTAAACTCATAGGATTATAGGGATGTATTAGTAACGACTTTGGTTATACAATTCTTTTTCTATTAATATCCGTTTTGTTTATACTTTGTTTCTTCCATAAGTTGTTCCATAATACTACATGTTTGAGTGACACATTCGATGTTGATTTGATATAACTTGCTACAAAATCGTGAGAGGAGGTTGGCGAGTTAGATCTACTTAATAGACACTACAATTAGCTTCCGTTAAATCAGCACTGTTAATTGAGAGTGAGGACTTTTCAAGGGTCTTAGGAGCATTTGGGAGTTGCATATCTAGGATTGACAACCCTAGTGTTAGCAATCTACGCTTGTACCGCATGGGCATAATTGGAGTGACTCGTTCTATCAAAGTATAAATTGTGCTAGGGTATTGTAGTTGAAATTTTTATAACCATAAATGTGAACGCACATCCCTGGAATTCTCTTATCTATTATATTTTACCTCTTTGTTTTATCGCAATTAGTTGTTTTCCTGATTTTCAATTGTTCTTGTTTTCAAAATCTTTCAAATCTTTTGGTATTCCAAATAGTGAACAAAGCTTAGTAGAAGGCAACCAATTTGTGATTCTATTCCCCGTGTTCGATATCCCGGTACTGACCTTTAACTATGCTATTTCTACTCTGTATACTTGCATATACTTATAGTGCTATAAAAAGGGCATCAAGTTTTTGGCGCCGTTGCAGGGGAATATTATCACTTTGTGATTGATATCTTCAAAAGGACGAATTTGCTAATTTGGAATTTAATTGCTTTCATTTTTATTTTTATTTTTGTTTTTATTTTTATATTTTTACTTTATTTTCTTTAGTAGTTTTGCTGGTTGTGAATACTTGCACCTTTTGTGGTGAAAACAGGATGGGGGAGCCTACCAACCATGATCTTATCGTCGCTCTCAGAAAGGAGGTGGAAGAGATGCGAGCTGAGAGAGCTCGAGTAAAGGCTGAAAAAGAAAAACGTGCAAGGGATGTAGTTCCAGTTATGAATATGTTTAGTCATGGTAACATGGTGGACACTCCTGTAGGTCTGCAGATAGAGGCTAATAACTACAAGTTGGGGATACCCTTGATCAATAGGGTTGAACAAAATGCTTTCGCAGGAAGAGACACTGAGGATGCAAATCGACATCTCACCAAATTCGTGGAAATAGCTAATACAATCAAGATCAATGGTGTTGATGATGATATTGTGAGGGTAAGACTTTATCCCTTTTCCTTAACTGATGCTACTAAAGAATGGTATGATTGTCTGCATGCAGAGAAAACCACAAATTGGAAGGATTTAGTGGTACTCTTTCTCGACAAGTACTACCCGCCTGGCACCATCCTTAAGCTTAAGTGTGAGATCTTTCAAATCATGCAAGGATCCGATGAGCCCCTATATGAAGCTCTCGTACGTTTCAAAGCTCTGCTCCGCAAATGCCCAAACCATGGTTTTGGAATAGACCATCAGGTAGGAATCCTTTATAATGGATTTAATGAAAAAATTTCTAGTTTGTTAGATTCAGGGGTGAATGGGGGATTCTTAAGGAAAGGAGGAGCTGCCGCTATGGAGGTGATAGAGGAATTAGCCACCAACAGTCGGGGCTGGTCCAAGGAAAAACACAAAGCTGAAGGGCTAGATGCAGTGAAAAGACCATGTGAGAGTGAGACATCTCGAGAATCGGCATTCATCAAAGCTAGACTTGAAAAGTTAGAAGCTCCAAGCAAGGGGAATGGCATCAAGGATGTCAAATATGTCCAAAATGGGGGTGACCCCAACTAGCTTTACAATAATAGTCATTCTAATCAGGGGAGTGGTAGTTTTAATAAATGTAATGGAAATCACCCGCACCCAAATGTATCTCATGCTAATAATCACAATTTTGTCCAATCTCATGCAGGATTCGATCTAAGCAAAGGGAAAGGAGTCGAGCCTCTTATTAAGGAAGACAAATATGAGGCTGGCATCCAAAAGATCTTGGAGATAATGCTTGAAGATAGGAAGAACAATGAGGGAAAGATTGGAGTTGTAGAAGAAAGAATGAACAAGCTCGAAATTGGGTTAAACACGGTAGTTTCCACTTTGTCCTTCATTAAGCTACAAATGGATCAAGTCCAAGAGAAGGTAGAGGAAGATAAAGCTAAAGCTGCTGCCAGAGTTGTCGACGTCAACAAGGATCGGGATGCAAAGTAGTCACTGACCAAAGCTAGTACTTCAGGCACAAAACCCGAGGAGTATGGGCAACGCAGCGGACCACTGGATCAAACTCAGCGGTCCGCTGCGATTGAGCCAGCGTCTGATCAGCTTGTGCGACAAAATGGAATCATCCTGCCCTTCCAACCCAAAAAGAAACTCAAGCTTGAAGATCAATTTCGACAGTTTTTTAATATGTTCTGTAAATGTCATATTAACCTCCCTCTCGCTAAAGCATTGCAGGAAATACCTAGGTACGCCAAGCTCCTGAGAGAGGCGGTTATGAAGAAGCAAAGGCCCCAGAAATCTGATCTAAAGCTTCCTCTTCACTGTAGTGAGATCATCCAAAAGCAAAGGTCTGTCAAGCAGAGAGATCCAGACCAATTCATCATTCGATGTTCCATTGGGAATGGTAAAGTAGACAAGGTTCTTTGTGATCTTGGAGCTAGCATCAACATAATGCCATTGGAATACTACGAGAAGCTCAACATTGGGCCACTCAAATCCACATATGTTTGCTTAAGAAATGGCTAATAATACAACAACAAAGGCGGTGGGGGTAATTGAGGATGTATTGGTAAAGGTTGATGATTTTATATTCCCTGCCGATTTCTTTGTTTTGGATATGAAAGTTGATAAACAAGTTCCTCTAATCTTGGGCAGAAATTTTCTAGCCACATGCAAAGCTCTTATTGATGTAGGTAGAGGAGAAATCACAATAAGTGACTATGGAGGAAAGTCTACTTACTACATCGACAGTGCAATGCTAAAGGATGAAGAGGCGAGGAGAGCAAAGAAGGAAGAGGGCTATAGGATGGTTATGATGTGTGATGCATCTGAACCATTCGACCCCAATGAAAGGGGAAGATCCTTCTAACCCTTCTATTTTCAAAGTTTATCCCACTCCTAACTTTCAAGAAACTAAAAAGGAAAAGCCCAAATCTTTGCATACTCCCTTGCATAAACAGACCTCGAAGAAAAAGAAGCCTGTATATCCCATAGACTCTGAGGTCTACGTCATCAAGACTGAAATGGAAAATTTAAATGGTGGAAGAAAGTTCTCACCAAGCTGGTCTCATTTGCGGTGGCAGAGACTAAGAGTGTTGGTATAAAGGCATCCTAAAGGAATCCTCACGATGGGGGATAACTTATGAACTTCAAAGAACGCCAAGCTAAAGACGGAAAACAAGCGCTTGTTGGGAGGCAACCCAGCCATTTTGCATCATATTTTTTGCTTTAATTTTAAGTAATTTTGGTTTAGTTTGTTTTTCTTGTTATTGAAAAATTTTCCCAGGTTCTGGACAACTCCCAGCGACCGCTGGCGCTTCCGCAGCGGCCCGCTGGGAAGTCATTCCGAGTCTCTGGACTCGCCCAGCGACCGCTGGCGATATCGCAGCGGTCCGCTGGCAATTCACTGGAACGGTTCTGACCCCTGCCCAACGACCGCTGTGTGTATGCAGCGGCCGCTGACCTTTCACCGCTCTCTAGCCGCGATTTTTCAAAATTTTCAAAATTTCACCCGTCAGACCTCTACGTGAAAATTTTCAAGGTATCTTTACTGCTTTCATAGTTTACTCACGTCCCTACCGACTCTACAAACTTATTTTACACTTTGTTGTAAATATGTTTGGGGGGATGAAGTGGTGGACCATGAGTTTAGGTTTTTGTTTTAAGTTTTTGTTTTGAAAAAAAAAACCCGAAGGTGAATTTTCTTGAAAACTGATAAGTCGTATTCTAGGCCTTGGTTACTGGTCAGTATAACGTGCATAATTGGATTATATCTACAAAACAGTGCTAAAGTGTGCAGGAAAAGCGTTCCAGTCAGTAGGAAAAAGTTCAGATAACTCAGATGAAAAGAGCGCCAGAAGGGTGCAATACTGACCAAGATGCATGCCAAAAAGGCTCGAGATGGAGAAGAAGGATGACTGGGAAGGATCCACCACAAACAAGGGCAAATGAGTCATTTCGCGAAGAGAGTCTGACCTAAAAATCAAGGGCAGGCCTCCCTATAAAAGGAAGCCACTTGGAGAGAAGAATGGAGGATCACCTTACATACTTAGTTAGAGTTCTCTCGGGAGTTACCGTTCCTTCAGCATCGTACAAGTATTCTCATTCCTCGCCAAAGCTATGGTCACCTGAGTTCCTAAAGTCCGCCGGTTAATCAGTCTCCGTCATTCCAGCTAGTGTTTTCGTAGTCAGAACAGTTTATCGCCCGGAGTGGCAAAAACAATCTTATTTGCTTTCGTAGTTAATCGTTTCTCGTTTGTTTCCGTTGGATCTGTGGAATATTCGGTACTTGTTTCATTTTGGATGTATTTTGTTGGAGATCCAAACGTTCTATGATATGAAGTTGTTTTATTTTATGCATCTGCTCGGTTAATTTTGTTCATTCTGCCTAGGTTGCGTAGATCTAGTCTTTGCAGTAATTTCTAAGTGTTTGGATCATGATTTCACCTAGAGTTTCTAGATCTAAATTCGTTGGTTTCATTGTTGGTTGGATTTAGTTTTCTGAAGTGTTTGAGTACAAAATCCGAGTTTACGTGATTTCTTTCACCTTGCATGTCGTCCAGTATGCATATCTCTTGATTTCATGCGTTAATCTTCGTGTTTAAGCATTTTAATCGGTGGATCTAATTTGTGAGTTCGTGAATCTGAAGCTGTGATCATGGAGTCTGGTTCTATTTGATTGTTGTGCATATTAGTTGAAGAAGATAACGTCCACTTCCAAGTTTTTGGGACCACTTAGCTTTTAGGTTAGTTTTTGCTTTGTCCTTTACTTTTTTCTGTGGTACCCTCCATATCTGACAGTGCAACAACCTAACTGCTAAATATTCCCTAATTTTTTGTTTAGCTTTTTATAGTAACCATTCTACTTTCCACATGTCTCAGAAACATCTTGTTCCCCACATTCACGTACACAGCTACATGCCGATCCCGTTCACGCCACTAGTCAGTAGAGTACCCCCTTTAATTCTTGTCTAGGTAGATACTCAGCCCACGCGTGGTAGCAAACCAAACCCTTCCAGAATATCACCACAATTACTCAAATGCATCATCTCTGTGGGATTCGACCCTTACCTCCACTATACTAGCCAGTTGAAGTGGGTTGAGGAAATTATTGATACTAGGTTCAGGCTTAGCAGGGGTTTTATCCTGATCAGTAGGATACATCCTTGCTTATCGCGACACCTGCACAAACCTGCTCTTTCAAATGGCGCCGTTGTCGGGGATGAATGGCGTTATTAGCTGTTATTGTGTGTGATACTTTGGCGTATATAGTGTGCATAATTTTTTCTCTTTCTTTTTATTCCAGTTTATGAGAAGCAGTTCGGCTCCTGACCATTAGAGACCGAAGATACTCCAACGCGGGACTATACTCGTAAACACTCATTCTGACCTGTCGACAACCCAGTCTGATCTAGGCACGAGTAGTGACGAAGAGCGAGACACAATAGAAGGAGAAATACCAGAAGAGGTGCTACAGTTGGAAGGAAACCCAAGGAGGATGCTGCCCAAATAGACGATGATCCAGATATCGGAATGCTGAACGCGCATATCGAAGGAGAACCGCCGCAAGCTATAGTTGTCACCCCAGGACAGACGGCCTGTGATGTGAAGGCCCATGTTAAGAGTTGGGCTGACTTCAAGTCAGCCTTCTTAGGCGAATTCTTCCCTTCATCGAAGACGAGTGCGCTGAAGAGAGAGATAACTAGTGTGAAGCAGGGGTACGATGAACCCTTGAGTGATTATTGGGTGAAGTATATGAGCCTCTTGGATGCGTGTCCAAACCATCGCATGGCAGATATAGAGACACATCACGTATTCTATGAAGGAATGAACAAGGCAACAAAGGATCTGGCAAACTCATCGCCAGGAGGAAGCTTCACATAACTACGGGTCGGTGAAGCGAAAAAGGTCCTAGGGAAGCTTCTGAGCGCGAAGAAGGAGTACGACAATTCAAGGGATGGTTACAGCAGAGAAAGGATTGCTAGTGCTTCGTCTACTGACCAGGAGCAGAAGATAGAGCAGAAGATGGACTTGAAGATGGAAGAGCTGAAAAAGAGGTTCCTGAGCGTGATCGAGAAGAACACACCGCCACCTTCCCCAACTAGAAGCTACAAGGGTGCAGAGCAGGGAAATCAAGGACCACACTATGATCAGCCTAATGACTTCGTCAATGTGGAGCAAGTCAATGCTGCGGGGTACTATAATTCTAATGGGAATTGGATCCCAGGGAGACAGCGAGACGCACCATGGAGGGACCATCCGAATTTTCGATGGGGGAATGGAAACCAAAATCAAAATCAAGGTCAAGGTCAGAACCAATACAACCCTCACCCGAATCAAAATCCCAGCCGTGGTCCAGAAAATTCTGACCACCAATTCAACTGGTCAGGAAGAAACCCACAACCCCACAACCAAAACCCACAGAACCAGAACCCACCAAACCAAAACTCGAACCCTGTTTATGTACCTCCCCACCAGAGAAACTTCCAAAATTACCAGAATCAGCCTAATCAAGGTCCCCAACACCAGCAGAACCAGAACCAGTTCCCGAGCCAAAACCAGAATCAATATCACCAAGACAAGTACAACTCTCTTGCCCAGTATAACCAATACCCACCTAACTAGAACCAGCAAAACATCCAGAATTACCAGCATAACCAAAACACCCAGTGTATCCAGCACCAATGACCGAATCAGTTCCAGTATCCCAACAGGTTAAGGAGATCTATGGAGGACATGATGGGAGAAATGCTCGCTTCGCAGCAAACTATCAAAGGTGAATTGCAATCCCGTAATGAAGTCGTGCAGGGGATGCAAAATTCCCAGAAGGAGCATAAGGCGAACATGGATACGATGAATAGACAAGTAGCCCAACTGGCGAGTTCGATGGGTGAATTGAAAGCAAACTCGGGAAAACTCCCGTCTACTGTCCATGTACCCGAAAAGGTAAATGTGAGTAAGGTCACATTGCGGTCCGGTACTGCCTATGAGGGACCCCAACTGAGGAAGCCCAGTGGAGAGCCTAGTGGGACGGAGATACTGAGAGACGTCGTCTCGGAAGGAGAGCTCAACATACCTATGCCTCAAATGCAGGATCTGTTTTTCTTGAGTGAGGAACCATAGGGAAAAGGTGAAACCAAGGGCGTACAACCCAGGGAAGACCGGCCTAAGGAAGCAAAACCCATGAAGGAGACTCCAACCCAGGACGTGCCCAAGAAAGACTCCGAAGATGCTGTTGAAGGGCAGGTGGACGAAGAGAAAGGAAAGAAACCATTCCCTTACCGTTTCGTGACCAAGAGGAAGAAGGAGAACCCTGTGGATTACATGTCGATTTTTGGGAAGCTGGATGTCACCATACCATTCCTCCAAGCCGTGAAGCTACCCCCGCTCGGAAAATTTATCAAAGAATTCATAGCCAGGAAAGCCCAGGAGGATGGAAAGATCATGGTGGAAGGGATAGCGTCAGCAATCGTGCAAGAAAAGCTACCACCCAAGAGAGCCGACCCAGGTATGTTCACTCTACCTATAACTATAGGAGATGTGAAAGTCGAGCATGCAATGTGTGACCTGGGAGCATCTATAAATGTTATGCCATTGTCAATCTATAACCGGTTGAAGGGAGTAAAGTTGTCGAACACTAGGGTGTTAATCCAACTGGCTGTTAGATCATGCATCAATCCTGAGGGTGTGTTAGAAAATGTGTTGGTGAGAGTACATGATTTTACTTATCCTGCTGACTTCTATGTGATCAAAATGAGTGAGTCTGAGGCTAGGGAGTCTAGCGGTATATTGTTAGGGAGACCATTTTTAAGAACAGCTAAGACAATCGTGGACATGGCTGAGGGGACAATTTAAATTGATTTTAATGGAGAGAAATTTACTTTTGATATCAATGAGGCCATGAAGAAACCTATCGATTCTGAAAATTTGTGCTATGTTGATGAAATTAACCCCCTACTCCAAGATTTTCTTGAGACCGAATTATTGCAGGAAAAACTCCAAGCGTTAGATGTTTATGGACAAGCTGATGTAGAAGCGGCTGCTTGGTGCGATCTGATCAGTGGCCAAGGGTTGACTGATGAAGAGATAGAAGGAGCAATTAAGAAGTTTTGTCAGAAATCAGAGTTTATTGGAGCCGCATGGGCTCAACTACCAACCAGTACAAGGGAATTCTCGGATGGTGAAGTAGAGAAAGAGGGAGATACAGAAAAAAACCCTCTACCTGAAAACTCACTTTCCCCACAAGTCGAGCTGAAGAAACTGCCAGCAAATCTGAAGTATGCCTTTCTGGGAGAGGAGAACTCCTACCCGGTGATCATCAGCAGCAGTCTTACGAAGGAGCAAGAGACGAGGCTACTGAATGTGCTGGACAAGAACAAAAGAGCAATTGGATGGAGCCTTACAGATTTGGTGGGAATAAGCCCTGATGTCTGCATGCACCACATTAGGCTAGAAGAAGGAGCAAAAGCACATCGAGACTCGCAGAGGAAGGTGAACCCTAACATGCGGGAGGAGATATTGAAGGAAATCTTGAAGTTGCTGTCGTTAGGAATTATTTATTCGGTGCCCGATAGCGAGTGGGTCAGCCCCATTCACATGGTCCCTAAGAAGTCCGGGATTCAAGTGGTTCAAAACGAAAGGAATGAACTGATACCAACAAGGTTAGTCACTGGTTGGCGTATGTGCATAGATTACCACAAACTGAACGCCGCAACCAGGAAGGACCACTTCCCCCTACCGTTCATCGATCAGATGTTGGAGCGACTAGCTAGGAAGAAGTACTTTTGTTTTTTAGATGGGTACAACGAGTATTTTCAAATCTAAGTGGACCCTGAGGACCAGGATAAAACCACCTTCACCTGCCCATTTGGAACCTACGCGTACAGACGCATGCTATTCGGTCTGTACAATGCTCCGGGTACATTTCAACGATGCATGACGAGCATATTTTCTGATCTGATCAAGGAGTGCATAGAAATATTCATGGATGACTTTACAGTCTACGGAGACTCTTTCGACTCAAGCCTTCATCACTTGGTCGTAGTTCTGGAGAGGTGTCAAGCAAAAAGTCTGGTCTTAAATTTCGAAAAGTGCCATTTCATTGTCACAGAGGGGATCGTCATAGGACACGTGGTGTCGGAGAGAGGTATCCAGGTAGATAAAGCCAAAGTGGACGTCATATCCAAGTTGCCATTCCCTACTGACCAGAAGGAAATAAGTTGTTTTCTAGGGCATGCAGGATTTTATCGACGATTTATTAAGGACTTCGCCAAGATCGCCCAACCCCTTACCAGACTTCTTCAAAATGAGGTGGAGTTCAATTTTGATGAACAGTGCAAGACTGCTTTAAACCTTCTCAAAGAAAAGCTGATATCTGCACCAATTATCCGGGCTCCTGACTGGGATTACCCTTTCGAAGTGATGTGTGACGCCAGTGATTACGCGGTGGGAGTTGTTCTGGGTAAGAAAATCGAAGGGAAAAGGTATGTGATTTTCTATACATCTAAAACATTGAATCAGGCCCAAAGGAATTATGACACCACTGAAAGGAGATGTTGGCCGTGGTGTATTCATTCGAGAAGTTTCGGCAGTACTTGTTGGGATCCAAGGTCATCGTCTATACTGACCATGCGGCCATTAAGTACCTGATTGCCAAGAAAGAATCGAAACCCCATTTGATTCGATGGGTATTCCTGTTACAAGAATTTGATTGGGAGGTGGAAGATAAGAAAGGGGTCGAGAACAAAGTAGTGGACCATTTGAGCAGAATAGTGCAAGATGGGAGCAGCGAAGAGGTACACGACCGGTTTCCAGAGGAGCACTTGTGCAAAGTGATTTTTGCCGTTAGGAAAATTAATTGGGAAGAAGTAATGAAGCTTACTGGCCAGGATGTCACACTAAAGGGAAAGAAAAGGTTGGGCAAGAGCCATGGTTTGCGGACCTAGCCAATTACCTAGTTTCAGGGGAGCTTCTAGAAATACCAACCATCACCAAAGCTCAAAGAATGAAGATCAAGAGTGAAGCAAAATACTACTTTTGGGATGACCCATGCCTTTGGAAGGTAGGAGCAGATCAAGTGATAAGAAGATGCATTTCTGACTGGGAGCAGAGGGACGTATTGACACATTGCCACTCCTTGGCATGTGGAGGGCATTTCGGTCCCAAGAAAACGACAAGAAAGATTCTGAACAGCGGATTTTATTGGCCAACCCTCAACAAAGATGCCTATGAATTCTGTAGAAGTTGCGAGCGTTGTCAACTAACCGGTGGGATATCTGCACGAGATGAAATACCACAAGTACCGGTTATTGTCTACGAGCTGTTTGACATATGGGGGATGGATTTCATGGGGCCTTTTCCCTCATCATATGGAAACTTGTATATTTTAGTTGCAGTTAACTACGTCTCTAAATGGGTAGAAGCCAAGGCCACGAGCACGTGCGAAGCGAAAAAGGTAGCCAAATTCCTCAAGAGTAATATTTTCAGTCAGTTTGGAGTACCAAGGACCATCATATCCGATCAGGGAACCCATTTCTGTAACCGCACTATCAAAGCCTTGATGAAGAAGTACGGTGTGCACCACAGATTATCTAGCCCCTACCACCCACAAGCGAACGGTCAAGCGGAAATCTCTAATCGAAAAATAAATAACATACTAGAAAAAACCGTCAACCCTTCTAGGAAGGATTGGATTGTAAGGTTAGATGATGCTCTGTGGGCGTATCAGACAGCCTACAAAACCACCATAGGGATGTCCCCATACAGAATCGTTTTTGGGAAGATGTGCTACTTAGTAGTAGGGATCGAACATCGAGCATACTAGGCAGTACAACAAGTTAATATGGATGCTAAAGCCTGTGAGGAGGAAAGGAAGCTGCAACTACAGGAGTTAGAGGAACTTAGATTGGAGTCATTTGATTTCGCCATGTGGTATAAAGAGAGAACTAAATTGTGGCACGACAGAAATCTAAGGACCAAAGACCTTCATGTTGGCCAGAAAGTACTACTCTTCCAGTCAAGATTGAAGCTAATGCCTGGTTAGCTCAAATCAGTGGACAGGACCCTATGTCATAACCGCACTTCGTTCCAATGGAGCAGTGGAGATTTCAGGGAGTATTCCTAACTCTGAACCTTTTATCGTAAATGGACATAGGCTGAAGGTATTTAGGGATAACAGTGATGTGGGTGTAGTGGATGAGATTTCACTACAACCACATACTAAGATTGCATACTGACTGGTAGGATAGGAATTTGGAGTTCCACTGAGCCAGTTTTCTTTTAGCAAAGCTTGCATATGCTGGCCAAGTAGAATTCCAAATTACCTAAAGAAATTGTAAATATTGTAAATATGTGGTAGTTAATTAATTAATTAATTTTTCTTCCGCATGCTTTAAAAAAATTAAAATCCAAAAAAAATATTTTCGGACCTTAAATATTAATTGGAGTACGTACTAATCACAAAAACACCAAGTTGGTGAAATTCTCAATTGTATTTAAGTGTCCTCTTTACTTTGTTACCATTCTAGGAAAATATGGGGGAAAAATGTTAAAAAGGAAGATTTGAAAGGGATGGAGTGTAATTTGAATTTGGGTGTTTGTTCCAGCTTTGCAGGGAGGACAGCGACTGGGAGAACGCGTGTGCAGAGAAAGGACAGGCGATGTCCAATCAAGAGGCAGAGCTCTCAACCGTCTCTCACGTGAAGCAGCGTGACCTGGAAACCGTCTGTAGCTGATTACAAACCCTCAACCTCTCTATTACACTAATAACCCAACCGTCCATTTCCCTTTCATTTCGCAAACCCTTACCTCCCTCCTCTCTTCCAAAATTACCATCGTTCTCCACCAGAAATCGACACCAACATTACCACCAAAAATCACTGATTCAAGCCATGGGGAAGAAAAAAATGGCAAGAAAACAGACCGCGGAGAAACCCCTATCAACCCGACGGGATGAAACCTTAGAATTGCAACCGCCGACGGAAGAGCGGCCGCCAAACCCACAACCACAAGAACCGGTTCCTCAGACTCCGGCTATGGTTTTTTTTGGACGTCATGACAGAGTTCCTCAGACAGCAGGACCCGACTAGAGATTGGGCGGCTGAGTTGGCAGGTTTTAGCCGAATCGAAGGCAAATGGGGCATGACCGGAACAACCTCGGTAGTACCTACATCAGAAATGAGTGTGCAACCCACGGTACAACCACCATCATCTATTCCGACTTCCTCAACAACCTCCGCAGAAAGGGAGTCTTTCGCGACAGTCGCACCATCAGAACCCTCGAAACCCTCCCCGACTCACCAACAAAGCGACCCGAAGGGAGCAAGGAGCAGCTGAGTCGGGAGGGAGGAGATGAACCAGAGAGGACGCCGGTAGCGGAGCCCATTCCCCAAGAAATGGCAAGAGAAGAAATAGATCTGAATGAAACAGCCAAGAAACAAGGCATCATGACTGATGATGAATTTCAGATGATTTTAGATGAGGTGAATAGGAAGGAAGATGACACTTTCATGTTGGTTGAGGATTTAGGCCTTGCATCGAGGACAGTCGGAGAAGGTGAAGTATCCGGTACAGGAAACGAACCAGAAGGCCAAGCCCACCAGCCAGTAGACGAAGTGGAAGAGAGGCAAACCAGAGAAGAAGAGACAATGTCAGTAACACCCCAGCCAGATGCAGGGGAGAGTGAAGCACGCATTGAGAATGAGGAGACAGTAACAAGAACAGAGGTACCAGCACCAGTGGCACCTCCAGTGTCGAAACTGGAAGCAGTAAAAAGGAAGTTAGTGTTGAAGAGCGATCCAAAGGCAGAACGGCCGAAGCCTACGAGAGTGTCGCAAAGATGCCTAAGGAAGTGGACATCCAGCAAGGTGAAGGCAAACACAACAGCAGATCCAGTGGAGGTTTTAAGTGAAGAGGAGAGGACCACTCCTACAAAACCTGGGGAGGAATCCTTATCAGCTACTGACTTGGAGGATGCCTCGACGGCCGCCGAAGTGGTCTCACCAACGCCGAGTGACCAGAGAGAGGGGACTGATAAGATGGCTGAAGGTCTGGACCTCGCATCTGAGTCAGTAGGTCACAAAGAGCCAAGAGATGACAATATCCATACCCGCGTGGAGACACACCCTACTGCCCAGGACAAGCCTTCAACCCAAGCAGAGAAGAAACCGGAAGAAGATGAAGAAAGAGATGAGGACAAGTACCGAGAGGAGAGGAAAAGAAAGGGGAAAGCCCCTGTTAAGAAGAAGCCAGGCAGCAAAAAACAACGCACAGTCAACATCGACGTCGTCATCAAGGAACCAGATCAGAGAGCCTCACCGCACCGAAGGGAGTCGAGCGACAACGAATATACTGCCAGTGAAGAGTCAGGGTCCGAAAGCGACATCTCCCTGGAGGAAGAAGAACACAGCACCTAGCAGCTTCCCGACTACCACCGCGAATTGACACATCCTCCGGTGGAATGGCTACGATACAGGAGATGGGAAGTGGAGCTCACAGATGATTTGATGAACGAGATGAAGCTGTACAACACCCAGAAGCTCCAAGATACGTTCGACGATAAGGATGAGGGCAGCAAACAAATTAAAAGCGGGAAGGTACTCCATTTTCCTTCCCTTGATGAGCTAAGTGTCCGTGAACCTTTTCTATCATATATGCGTGCTCTGGGATTCGATTGGTTGCTGGAGAATAGGGACCCCAATATACTTGTTAGGCTAGCGAAGGAATTTTTCACCACATTTCGTTTCAAGGTTACTACAGATTTGGACGAGGAGTCGATAAGCTTTAGGTTGTTTGGGAGAGAGGTGCGCATGAGTTTGATAGAGTGGACAGTGAGGCTAGGCATGTGTAGTCTGGAGGAAGCCATAGGGTCAGAGTGGAGGAGTCGGGAGAGGGGAATCCCCCGAAGACACATTGAATTTGAACCCCGGGAGGCTTGGGAGGAGTTGACTCACCCGGCGGTTGGGCAATTTACATCTACATTATCCTGCTCCACACATTTCAACAATCCTATTCTGCGCCTTGTCCAACTCTATTTGGATTTCAACCTGCTAGGGCAGTCGAATTCAGCCGTCTGGACGTCAATGATAGAACTCTACCTCCTTTGGTGCGCTAAGCGCGGAAAAAGATTACATCTGGGGTTCTGGACCGCGTACCAATGCAACCTCGTTGCCACCCATCCTGCGAGAAATATTTCTCTCTGCCATTTACTGGGAACTTTTGTGAGAAATAACATCGACTGAGTGGAGGGTGAAGACTTGTCGCCCATGTATATGGTGGATCCCCCTGGCCTTTTTGATACGCCGTTTTTGGTACGCACCAACACTGTTTACCTCAGGGAAGGAGTCCCGCGTTTCTATGGCATGGAAGAAGAGGCTGTTCCCGCTGGACGAGTTCCAGCAGGTCGAGGCGCACAAGTACAAGCTCAACGGCAGGCAACTCTGGAGAAAGCAGTGGCAGAGATGGCAGAGGAGAATAGGCAGGTACGAACAGAGTTGACCCGATTGGCGTATGTGATGGAGAGTATCTTGAGGGAGTTAGCGAAGGGAAAACTAGAGAATGTAGCCGGAGCAAGTGGCCATGGAGGCCGAACTGATGAACCATCGGTGACGGAGGAAGAAGAAGATGATCTGGAAGAGTCCGAGGAAGACGAACCTGAGGAACCACCTGCACCCAGCCCTGCCCCCCGAAGGAGCAGGAGAAATATGTGACCACCCCCCCACTGACCAGTTAGTTTTCTTTTTCTTTTCAGTTTGATTAATTTTTTTCTTATTCGCATTTTTTTAGGTAGTATAATTTTTTGTAGTATATGTGTTCAAACCCCATTCATAACACTTAGACTATGCAATAGTCTAAGTGTGAGAAGTAAAGGGTTTGCTACTTTGGCGCATGTGTTTATGTTGTTTTTCTTTTCAAGTGCATGGTAACTCACACTTAGCCTATTGCATAGTCTAAGTGTGATGAGTTTGTGTATATATGTGTTTGTGTTTGTGAGCTCTGTTACGTTTTACACTCTCCCACTTAGCCTATTGCATAGTCTAAGTGTGAGAAGTTTTTAGTTTAAGTATGTGTTGTTCTTGTTTCGTTAATATGTTTGTGAGTCAGCCATACCAGCCATTTCCTTTTTTCCACTTCACAGCCTTTTTGAGGGCAGATACTTGTGAAGTGGGAGGGGGGAAGCAATGGCCGGTATGACATGTATATATGTGTGGTTTGTGTTAGTGTTTGTCTAAGTCTAGTTTTTTTTAAGATATATGTGTGTTGATTGGGCTTAAAACTCAACTGCCTCGAACTGACGGTGAAGGGAATTGAGGGAGATAAGACATGCTGGAAAATGGAAACCACCCCCCTTAGTATTTCCTAGTCAGAATAGATGATGCAAGTATAAGAGAAAAACCCATCCTTAGAGCCAGATATAAAAGCCCTCTTAAATGGTGAGTTATAAGACAAAGTGGAACCACTTTCCACCAATTTAGAAAAGAAAAGAGTGGCTGCCACATGATGCCTAAGGTAAGGTGACCGCGTGTAGCACGTCCTGAAGGCAGTAGGAAACCCCCATCCGAAAAAAAAAAAAAAAAAAAAAACCAACCCTTAGAACCCCTTTTCTAGCCAAATTCTATGCCCAGAAATAATCCACTAACCACTTAGACTGTGTGTGTGCGAGGCGTAAGGCAAGAAGGCAATTTGACCACAAAAAGAAAGAAGAAGGAATAAGGGTGGCAAAGCCACAAGTAAGCTACTGACCAGTTGGAGACCAATATCAGAAAACGTCCAGCCAAAGAAGAGCAACAGCCAAAAACCCGAATACACACAGTTCCCCCACATCAGAATAAAGTAGTAGTTTTTGAACCTTAGAGCCTTAGGAACATCCACCCCAAACACTACAAACCAATAGCCCCGTTGCAAGCCTTAAAGCCCTTCAGGAGCCGCACGTGAGATCTGAGTCCAAAGCATCCTGGTTCAGCATTATGAGAGAAAACAGTCCTAACATCCCTGGTGAGGAATGAGTGACTGAGCGAATCAGGTGTCTGGCCAAGAGTTTGGGTGATCTTGACGAGCGGATATACTGATTGGGAAGGAAAGGGGGGGCGGCAGAAGTTCAAGGCTGTCTAAGGCCGGATTGCACCTGATCCCAAGGGGAGGGATGGTTGAAAATATAGCCAATTCATTTTGTTTAAGTGTTTGTGTGTTTGTTTATGTGTGTTTTGTCTGTCGTTATGTGTTTTTCTTTGCGTCATGTTTAGAGTCTAGTTTAGGATAAGGTCGGTCAGGGGTGTAACCAGGCTAGAATTCGACTTATTTCTTTTTGTCTGTCCTTCACGCTTGAGGAAAAGCATGTGATAAGTGTGAGCAGTTTGATAAGTCATATTCTAGGCCTTGGTTACTGGTTAGTATAATGTGCATAATTGGATTATATCTGCAAAACAGTGCTAAAGTGTGCAGGAAAAGCGTTCCAGTCAGTAGGAAAAAGTTCAGATAACTCAGGTGAAAAGAGCGCCAGAAGGGTGCAATACTGACCAGGATGCATGCCAAAAAGGCTCCAGATGGAGAAGAAGGATGGCTGGGAAGGATTAACCACAAACAAGGGCAAATGAGTCATTTCGCGAAGAGAGTCTGACCTAAAAATCAAGGGCAGGCCTCCCTATAAAAGGAAGCCACTTGGAGAGAAGAATGGAGGATCACCTTACATACTTAGTTAGAGTTCTCTCGGGAGTTACCGTTCCTTCAGCATCGTACAAGTATTCTCGTTCCTCACCACAGCTATGGTCACCTGAGTTCCAGAAGTCCGCCGGTTCATCAGTCTCCGTCATTCCAGCCAGTGTTTTCGTAGTCAGAACTGTTTATTGCCCGGAGTGGCAAAAACAATCTTATTTGCTTTCGTGGTTAATCGTTTCTCGTTTGTTTCCATTGGATATGTGGAATATTCAGTACGTGTTTCGTTTTGGAAGTATTTTACTGGAGATCCAAACGTTCTATGATATGAAGTTGTTTTATTTTATGCATCTGCTCGGTTAATTTTGTTCATTCTGCCTAGGTAGCGTAGATCTAGTCTTTGCAGTAATTTTCTAAGTGTTTGAATCATGATTTCACCTAGAGTTTCTAGATCTAAATTTGTTGGTTTCATTGTTGGTTGGATTTAGTTTTCTGAAGTGTTTGAGTACAAAATCTGAGTTTACGTGATTTCTGTCACCTTGCATGTTGTCTAGCATGCATGTCTCTTGATTTCCTGCGTTAATCTTCGTGTTTAAGCATTTTAATCGGTCGATCTAATTTGTGAGTTCGTGAATCTGAAGCTGTGATCATGGAGTCTGGTTCTATTTGATTGTTGTGCATATTAGTTGAAGAAGATAACGTCCACATCCTAGTTTTTGGGACCACTTAGCTTTTAGGTTACTTTTTGCCCTGTCCTTTACTATTTTCTGTGGTACCCTCCAGATCTGACAGTGCAACAACCTAACTGCCAAATATTCCCTGATTTTCTGTTTAGCTTTTTATAGTAACCATTCTACTTTCCACATGTCTCAGAAACATCTTGTTCCCCACATTCACGTACACAGCTACATGCCGATCCCGTTCACGCCACTAGTCAGTAGAGTACCCCCTTTAATTCTTGTCTAGGTAGATACTCAGCCCACGCGTGGTAGCAAACCAAACCCTTCCAGAATATCACCACAATTACTGAAACGCATCATCTCTGTGGGATTCGACCCTTACCTCCACTATACTAGCCAGTAGAAGTGGGTTGAGGAAATTATTGATACCAGGTTCAGGCTTAGCTCGGGTATTTTCCTGATCAGTAGGATACATCCTTACTTATCGCGACACCTGCACAAACCTGCTCTTTCAAAAACATGTCATGAACTTAGCATGAAGAACTTAGAAACACGCATGCTACACATTAGACCGAGTTGCCAATGATATTAAGTTCTTTCATCTTTAATTAAGTATGACTTGATGTTTTGATATGGTGGTTTGGTAAAAAGGTGCATAATTAATGAATTGCTTGTTCACCTTGAATCATGCTTATACCTTGTGAGATTTGAGCCTTAATTTCTTTCATGTGTGATTTATCTGCATTCATGTACATGTTTCTAGAACATGCTCCTAGTCTGCCTAAGTTTACATAGTGTTTAAGTTGATTAAGTAGGATGTCAGGCCATCTTTTCATAGCTACGTTTATATCCAAAATTTTGACCCGTTTCGAAAATTATTCTTTATCCCTTAGGAGCCAATTTTGAGCCTTTAAGCCTATTCTTTAGAAGCCAAATTAATGGGGACAATTCCTTGGGTTAGTATAGTTTTTACTTTATCTTTGTAAAGGAATTGGAGAGATAAGGGGAAATTGTGAAAAATGAAAAGTAGTGTGCTTAATGTTAAAAAAGTGCAAGTGAGAAATAGAAAAATTCACATTGTGCTTGATCTTGAAAGGATGTTTATAAAAAAAAAAGAAAGAAAAGTTGTGGAAGGATGTGAAAAAGAAAAATATCAAAAGTTTGGAGATGTGAGTTGAAGGAGAATAAGTTATCAAAAGTGTCTTGGGTTTATAAGAAAAGTGGAGTTTATTTTACTCTACTTGAGATTTTTATTTTTAGTCACTTTTTAGCCAAATGTTTCTCACGTACCAAAGAGCCTACATTACAACCAAAAATAAAGACATTTCGGACTTTTGATGCTTAATCACATCTAATAGAGGAGGGATTAGACTTTGAGCAAGTCTATGGTAAACTTTGCATGATGCATGATTTGAGTGCTTATACACATTGCCTTATACACTTTTGTGGTGAAGTGAAGAACACACCCAGCGACCGCTAGGGTGTATACATCGACCGCTAGGAAGAGCCCTCAAAGCTACTGGAGTCGGTGCAGCGACCGCTGCGACCCAGTGCAGCGGCCGCTACGATCCAGGGCAGCGACCGCTACCCAAGGGTCAGAGGCTACGGACCATTGTGCAGCGGCCCGCTAGCCGAGGTGCAGTGGTCCGCGGTGAAAGAGCGGCGCACGATTTGACCTACTTTCTCCCCAAGATTTACCTAACTTAGCCAGAATTTACCTTATTTCCTGCTGCTCGAAAATCCCACAATAAATACCCCCTCAAACCTCTTCATTATCATCAACCTTTTTGCCTTCAAAGCCTAGAGCATAAAAGTGAGAGAGTTCTTCATTGTGTAAGAGTGTGAAGAAGGATTCAAGAGAAGATCATCAAGGCTACAAGGATTCAACCTTTGGGTTTTATTGCTTTAGTTCTTATGCTTTCTTTGTTTTTCCTTCATTCTATGTTTTTGGTTTATACAAGCATGTGTAACTAAACTCATAGGATTCTAGGGATGTGTTAGTAACCACTTTGGTAATACAATTCCTTTTCTATTAATATCCGTTTTGTTTATACTTTGTTTCTTCCTTAAGTTGTTCCATAATACTACATGTTTGAGTGACACATTTGATGTTGATTTGATATAACTTGCTACATAATCGTGAGAGGAGGTTGGCGAGTTAGATCCAGTTAATAGACACTACAATTAGCTTCCCTTAAAACGACACTGTTAATTGAGAGTGAGGACTTTTCAAGGGTCTTAGGAGCTTTTGGGAGTTGCATATCTAGGATTGACAACCCTAGTGTTAGCAATCTACGCTTGTACCGCATGGGCATAATTTGGGTGACTCGTTCTACCAAAGTATAAACTGTGCTAGGGTATTGTAGTTGGAATTTGTATAACCATAACTGTGAACGCACATCATTGGAATTCTCTTATCTCTTATATTTTACCTCTTTGTTTTATCGCAATTATTTGTTTTACTGCTTTTCAATTGTTCTTGTTTTCAAAATCTTTCAAATCTTTTGGTTTTCCAAATAGTGAACAAAGCTTAGTAGAAGGTAGCCAATTTGTGAGTCTATTCCCCGTATTCGATATCCCGGTACTGACTTTTAGCTATATTATTTCTACTCTGTATAATTGCAGGTATTTATAGTGCTAATAAAATGTGCATCACTCGGTCTAGTAGTTAAAATCTCAACCCCAAGTTGCGTGGCAGCAGCCAAACATTCCCAAGTCCTCTGAATTCTTATTTTCGCCACATTCCTCCCTGTGGGATCGACCCTCTACTTCTCTATACAAATTCATAGTGTAGTGGGTTGAGGTTTAATTGAGGGTTGATGAAAGTCGGTCCAACGACCAAGCATTCTAGTTATTGAACTCTAGACCATGTGATCTAGTGGAATCTCTTGACCTGGAATCTGTGAACACCAAAATGTACTGTGCTCTCATCCTGACCATCAACTGACTTTACATAACTAAGTCTGTTGCTAACTGGCTTCATCTCAAGTAGAAATTGTTCACTTTCCAGATTTCAGAAGCAAAGAGTATATTGGAGCAGCTTGAGGATTTAGAGAAATGTATTGATGATCTTGAAAATAAATATGAGCAGATCAAAGATGAAGGCAAAGCACTCATGCTTCTAAATTCTTTGCCAAAATTCTATGAGGAGTTCCAGAATGCCATTCTTCTTGGGAGAGACTCCAAGATCACCTATGAGAAAGTAGACTATGCATTGAAGCTTAAAGAATTCCAAAAATCAGCTGGGAAATCTCAAGATCTAGCAGCAGAGAGCTTATATGTCAAGGCTGGAGGAAAGAAACATCAAAAGAACAAGAAAGCTAGGTATTAAAAAGGGAAGTCACAGCTACCTAATTTGCAAGAAGTTTGGGCACTTCAAGAAAAATTGTTATGCTTAGAAAATGAAGCAGGCAGAAGGTGAGAAATATATAGATACAGGTGACATCACCGAAGGTGTTGAAGTAGGGCAGATTCAGAATGTTGCAGATGATCAAATGTTGGGATCTTGGGTGATGGACTCTTGTTGCAGTTTTCACAAGACATCCAATAGGGCATGGTTTTTTTACTTGGAGGAATCAGATGGATCAGTGTTGTTGGGAAATAATCACACTTGTGATGTCAAGGAATTGGCAGCATAAGGTTGACGATCAATAATGGATCAATTAAGATTCTTTCTGATGTAAGAAATATACCAGCCATCAAGAGGAATTTAATATCTCTAGGCACTCTTGAGAAGAAGGGACTGACATTCAACTCAGCTGGTGGAATCATGCAGGTTTTTAAGCTGGCTATGTAGTGAAAGAGGACATCGGATCAAATAACATGTATTATTTGAAAGCTAAAGTGATATGTGCTGAAGCAAATGTGGAACAAAAGATAGACTTATCTACCTGGCATATGAGACTGGGGCATGTAGGAGAAACTGGTTTGAACGATATGATGAAGAAAGGGCTCATTGAGTGTAATGAATCAAGTTTTGAAAAGGACTTGAGCAACTGTGTGCAGTTATCAGCGGCGGAACTAGAAAATTGAGTAAGCCGGGGCTAATTTTTTTTTTTGTTAAAAATCTCCATATTAAAATATTTAATTTTACATGTAATGTCTGTTCAACTTTTACAACACACTAGATGATAACTGTTTTCGACGAGTCGCCATGTTTTGTAATGTCTGTTTCCGTCTTGCCGGGTCACTATTTATATTTTCCGCAATAGATTCGACACTTACAACATTAATTCTTTCTTGATTTATAATCGGATCCGGATTTCAAATACTACTATCATCTGGAGCACTTGTAGTTGAATCGTTCCTTTGTATTTTGGAAAGATTCTGATTCATAACTATAATTCATAACAACAAGATTAATTAGTTTTAGATAGGGAGTTGTATATATTAATTCAGATGCTAATAAATTCACTAACTACAACAAGATTAATTAGTTTTAAATAGTAGTAGTAGTATATATTAATTAAGATGCTAATAAATTCAATAACTACTGCAGTATTACTTGCACAATACATCAGTTTTAATATAATTAAAAAACTATCAAGTTGTTCAAATCTAAAGACCAATTAAATTAATAAGCATTGAGGCAAACAAAGTATATCAAAAATCACGTATGCACTACACTATTGCTGCAAAAAAGATAGAAAATTATTTTTACAATTCTTTCAAATAGTGAATTACTGGACTTAGGCAACATTAATTTATTAAAGCCCAAAAGGCAAAAGGCAAAAGGGAAAAAATAAAAATAGCCCAAAAATAAATTATTTGGCCCAAAACTAATAAGCCTAAAGTTGTCTTCTCCTTCCCTAATCCTAATTCAATTTTCAATCCAAAAGAACGGCGCAGCGGCTGGAGTGCAGGGCTGCTCTGGGGCGGAGGGCGGCTGTACAGGCGGGGGTCGGGGTCTGGTGCCGGCTAAGAGGGCAAATAGGACAGTTTTGAAGAGTGTGAGGTGTATGCTTTTCACCTCTGGAATCCCTAAAATTTCTGGGCAGAAGCAACATCAGCAACTGCTATATTGATCAACAAGTGTCCATCTTTAGCATAGGATTTGAACAATCCAGACCTGAATTGGTATGGCTCAACTGAAGACTGTTCAAAGTTAAGAATTTTTTGTTGCGGGGCATATGCACACATAAACGAAGGGAAGCTTGAGTCGAGGGCATTGAAATGTGTGATGTTGGATATCAGAAGGGATTTAAGGGCTATAGATTGTGTTGTACAGATGCAAGAAATGGAAAGGTGATTATTAGCAGAGACGTAATATTCCATGAGGATGAGATGCCTTATCTAACCAAGAAGCAGACCAACACTCAAGTTGAGGAGGGAGCTCACTGGAGATGAGATTGAAGAGCACTCACGGGAAGAAACATCTAAGACCACTGCTCTTGAGCCAGAACCTTGAACTCGGAAGCCAACAGAGCACAACATTGCCACAAACCAAACCAGAAGAGGTGGAGCTTCCGTCAAAGTTAAATGATTATAATATGCTTACTGTTGGGGATTCTGGTTTTACAAGAGATAAACAATACCGGGCGTAATACAACCCAAAAGAAGGAAGAACTAAAAACTGAAATTACAATGAAATCGAAACTACAAAACTGGAAATAAAACTTAGCCGAGTCGAGGAAAGCCCTCTTTCTGCAAGACAAGATACGCCCCGGTAGTGCTCTCGGTTTGGCGTGTCGTCCCCAAAGATAAAATGGCTTGCGTCTCTGATGAAGCAGCACCGCAATCAACAGAGCTTCGGCGAACTGGATAGAGGCGAGGGCAGAGCTTCGAAAAGAAGACTATGCAGAGAGAATATGATGCTTGTGTGTATGCTAATGATCGATCTCTTCAGTATGTTATGCGAAGAATGACTAGCCTATTTATAGGCCTAGTCCCAATGCGGGGGTCAACACAGTCTTGATGACTGTCATCATGGCTCATCATGGCGGGGCTGTAACCGCTGGCCGTTACTTATTTGAAAACTGGAGGTCGACGTTGAATCTAGACGTTGTACACGCCCTTATTCAACCGTCACAAGTGGACTGACTTGAAGCGAGTTGATCAAGTCACTGATCAAGACATCGCTCAAGGCACAGCAGGCCAAGTTGATCATGCTGCTGCTCATGGCGCAGTCAAGCTGTTGATCAAGCTGCTGCTCAAAACTGAATTGGTCCAAAACATTAAGTCTGGATCCAGCGACCAGCCCCTGGACCAAGCCAAAGACCAATTTCCAAGATCCAAGTCCAAGACCAAGACCATGGGCATGGGCGTGGGCGCGGGCCCGGGCTCGGGCACAGGACCGGCTTGGCTCGGCGCGCGTGTGCGTGCGTGTGGGCTCTTTCACCCATCTTAGTCCACAATAATTTATAAGTGTAGTAAAGACACTTCATAAATACACACTTAAAGAAGTGTCTCATCTCCAATGTAGGATAATTACCTTAGTCAATTACTCCCTACACTTTCAACACATAGCTTTATCAAAAGCTACAATGTGACCAACTTTAATCAACTATTTCTCACTCACCGGGAATCGGATTTGAGAAAGTGAATATACTACGGTCATCTACGCGGAACGTAGATCGTGTTGGGGTTTGGAGCCCCTTTCACAGCGGAAGACTTGTACAAACAAATAAATCAGACATAGGATCTATTTGACCGATTATGGGATTAATCAATTCACATGTTAACATAAAATTGCATGTTAGAACGCAAATAATTCATGCTCATAAAATATAAATCCTAAACATGAATTCTACGGTTTAGAGTTACCGATTTGATTCTCCAAAGAATCGTCGATTGCTCGCGCCTTCTCCACGATGATCTTCAATAATAAACCACAGATCTTCTGACTGGTGTCCCGAACTGTATTCCAACATCAGGGTGGGCTGATTATCACGACCGCCCATACTAGGGCTACCACAAACGCGGCGATCGTGACCGGCATGCATGGATAACATTTTAAATGAAAACTTAATTAACTAAAAAAACAATTTTGTTTAAAGAAGTTTAAGATTATAATTTAACTATTGATTAGAAATGACTTATGAAAACTATTTTTAAAAGAAACAGCGGAGAAAATAAACTTAAAGAAAACCAATTAACTTCTAAAGTAAAACATTTAATTTAATTCACGGAAAACATCATTTTCAAAAGACAACGTAGTTACTTGGTTAAAACCTAACACAACCATACATGTTCAAACACGATTCGAAAAAGATTATAGTCTTGAGACATAGTTCAAAATATAGCAGCAGAAAATAAGGTTTAAAAAGAGAGTCAAGGATAACGCCTATGTATGAAGACACAACGTATCCTAGTTCTTAGGCCAGCTCAACATACACCGCAACATCCCGCTCAACCTGCACATAAAAAAATAATATGCAGGGCTGAGTACTTGTTGTACTCAATGGGCTCATGCCGAAAACATTTTATAATAGTTATGTCATCCATACCAGTGATCTCGAGTTTTAAGTAGTAAGAAAATAACCCAAGAACACAAAAATAATTCAAGTATGGCCAGACAATTTATCTCCCCACTTTCACATCAATCCATCAATCACAATTATCAATCACAGTGCGACGAAAGTGTGGCCACACTATTTGCCCACGAGACCGGCCGACTAGCAAGGACGGCTCACGATCCCAGCAGTGTACACAACCTGATAGGGTTTGCGGCCCTACTCAGAACCGAATTCGTTTCACATCACAACCATATAGCCTAACAAAGAAAGCTCAGACGAACTAGGCATCAGACAACCATCTCATAAACTAAAACATTTTGGCATGACATAACAGTTAAACCACCCTTATAGCACCACATAGTATTTTCGGAAAATAAAGAGGTTTGAAAAGAAAGCCCACCTCGTTCGCTTAACAATTCACAACCCAACTTATGGCAACTCTCGTTCCCCGAGTTCACGAATACACAATCACCCTTGTAAATGACAATACAAGTCAGCCTTCCACCAAAAACACATTACTATGCATGTGCTATCGTTTCTTTCTCATCGTTTTTCTCAGTTACCCAACCCCAACATACGTCACAAAGATGGAAAGACACACAGTAATATATTTCAACTTATCACACGTGATCACATCATTAAACACGTTCCTTGGACATACATGCATCATATAATACTTTTAAACTTGAAAATAAGAGTCATTTTAACAAGGCAGAAAACTGGCAGAACTGTGCGACCGTTTTGTAAAAATCACTATAAATTCACCCGACCTCATATGAAGCTAAATTTTGGTCACAACACAGAAGACACATTCAAGTTAATCCATACAAATTTTCACACTGAAATCACGTCATTTAATCAGCCATATCAAATACAAAACTCTCTGGTCGGAAAATAAAATTTCTGACAGCACTGCGCAGTTCATTTGAAAATTTCACCATAAATTTATCCAATGCCCAAAAAGGCTGAAAATTTTACACGACTCAGAAGACACTTAAAATTTTCATATAGTTTAAGAATCACATCAATCAGAGGTCATTTGTTTGGTGATACAGAAAACGAAACATTCTTGGCGAGAACACAAGTTTCTGGCAGATTTGCGCAGTCCACTTCAAATATTTATTAAAAATTCTTTTTTTGACAAAAAGGGCTGAAATTCACATGAAACACAGAAAAGACCTTGAAGTTTATTCAGTAAAACTTTCATATCAAAATTCGATCGTTTGATGGGTCAATTACAGATCAGAAACTACTGGTCGTACGCCTCAGATTTCAGGTTCATAGTTTCGAAAATAGGGTTTTCTTCTTCCATCAAACAAACACAAATTTTTCTTGCTTGAAACACACAAAGTCAGGCTTAAAAGTTTCTCATAAACATGTTTGCACATAGACTCACATCATTCACCAAATATTCCAATCCAACTTCACATGAATTCAATCAAAAACACATAACCATCAAAGTTTTTATGCTATCACACTTTCCCACCGATAAATTTTGCGATCTATCAATCCTACACCCTCTATATGCATGTAGGATTCAAGAATAAAGTTTCAATGAAAGAGATGAGGAGAAAACTTAATTATACCTTCTCGAATCACGAAAACAAACAGTAGAAACAAGAATGGAGGCGATTCGTCGGAGACTCTTGAAAATAAACTTCAATGGATGCAAGAACAAGGATGAATAGAGGATTTTTGGAGAGAATATGGAGAGGGAGAGGAGAGGCACGAAATGTATGAGGGAGATGGGGGCTAGGGTTTAGTTTAGGTGATTATATAGTCCTAGGTATAATCCCATAAATTAATTAATTAATTAATTGTGGAGGAATAAAATAGAGGCCAATAAATAAAATCCCACAATTAAAAGGAAGGCAAGTATTTCGAAAATTATGGCTAGAAATTTAATAAGGAATTTATTTGGTATTTACTTGGAGAGAAATAGATTCACAATTTAGGAAATAAAACAATGAATATTCCATAAACAAGGGAACAAAATAAATTAAATCTCCAAGTAGGAAATAATGAGGGAGGGGCGAAAATGTTGATGGTGTGCACAAGGAAATTATTTAAATCCTCAATTAAATAGAATATGATATAAATTTGGTAATTTCTTTATAGGAAAAGACTCTCATAAAATAGGCAACAATTAAATAAGTTTTCCACAAGGAAATTAAGCCAAAACGTGTGGGATGGAGACACAATAGAAGAAAAATATTCACATCCCCAATTAATTTGGCTTAGGTACTAATTTGATATAGAATAAAAGGAATTTCACAAAATAGGAAGCAAATATATTCTCCTCTACAAATAGGGGGCCGAAAATTAGCTTAATTAGCCATAAGGAAATAATTCAACTCTTAATTCAATTGGGGTGAGGGAATAAAATGTGGCAAGATTTAATTGGATTTAATTTGGATGAATATCCCAAAACAAGTAATTAAATCCAAGAAAGAATAAAATTCCCAATAATTGGAGGGGCCGACAATTGCCACTTTTTTTTTGGCTAGAACAAGATGCCTGGTTTTATTTAAATTGATTCCCCACATTAAAATATAACTAGCACTTCATTTCAATTTCCCCATGATGATTTATTCCACATACTCAAACTCAATCACGTAGCAACAAATTATATTTCATAAATGAAATTTCCAAACGACGAATATTAAATAAAGGTCACAAAAATTTGGGATGTTACATCCTTCCCCTCTTAACAGAAATTTCGCCCCGAAATTTTGACCGTCTCACATAAACAACTCGGGGTATTTTTCTTTCATTCTATCTTCTAACTCCCACGTGGCTTCCTCGGGACCATGGTGTTTCGCAACTCTTGCACCTTCCGATCTAGGATTGCCTCGGGCCTTTCCTCGTAGTTCATGTCGGGGGTTAGGATCACTTCCTCTTGATGAATTACATGCTTAGGGTCGAACACGTACTTGCGCAACAGCGACACATGGAACACGTTGTGCACATTCCCAAAACTGGGAGGTAACGCCAAACGGTACGCTACAAGACCTACTTCATCGACAATCTCGTACGGCCCTACAAAACGCGGTTTCAACTTTCCCTTCACTCCAAATCTCACAACTCCTTTCGTCGGGGATTCTTTCAAGAACTCTTTGTCACCAACGTCGAATTTGATTTCCGTTCGACGCAGTCAGCATACGACTTCTGTCTATCTCGAGCTTCCTTGATCCTTGAGCGGATTTGGTGCACAATTTCGGTCATTTCCCTTATAGCGTCGAGTCCTAACATCTTTCTCTTGCCAACTTCATCCCAAAAGAGTGGGGATTGACACTTCCTGCCATACAAGGCTTCATACGGAGCCATATCGATCGTCGCTTGGTAGCTATTGTTGTAGGCGAATTCAACCAACGGTAGAATGGTTTCCCAACTTTCCCTTCGATCTAAGACAACGGTAGCATATCCTCAAGCGTTTGAATCATCCTCTCTGACTGCCCGTCCGATTGCGGGTGATAAGCAGTGCTGAAGTTCAGTTGTGTGCCCAATTCTCATTGCAAACTCATCCAAAACTTTGATGTGAACTTCGTATTGCGGTCGGACTCAATGGTCTTTGGCACTCCATGCAATCGCTCAATCTCATTCCCGTAGAGCTTAGCTAACTTGTCCGCGCCATAAGTAACCTTAATCGGTAAAAAGTGTGCGCTTTTAGTAAGTTGATCGATGATCACCCAAATCACGGTGTTGCCCTTCTGTGACTTTGGCAAACCCGTCACGAAATCCATAGCTATATACTCCCACTTCCATTCGGGAATTTCAAGCGGTTGTAACTTTCCATATGGCCGTTGGTGTAAGGACTTCACTTGTTGGCATGCTAGACATCGTTCCACATACGACGCTACGTCCCCTTTCATTCCATTCCACCAAAATCGTTGCTTCAAGTCTCGATACATCTTTGTGCTTCCGGGGTGAGCACTGTAAGGCGTGTCGTGCGCTTCACTCAAAATCTCATCTTTTAGCGCCTCATCGCTCGGCACACACAATCGTCCATCGTACGTCGAAGCATTATTCGCCTCCTCACGGTAATGATCAAGCTTCTCGGCTCTCACCTTCACACGTAATTCTTCCAACTTTTCATCATGTCGTTGGGCTTCTATGAGCTTGGTTCTCAAATTTGGATCAATCACTAGCGTCGCTATTCTTCCTCCTACTGTCTCGGGCGCTTTCACTATCTCCAAACTCATTCTGTCAAATTCGCGAACCAACGCTTCCTCTTGCGTTAGGAAATAAGCCAATTGTGGTTGGTTCTTCCTACTCAAAGCATCGGCTACTACGTTAGCCTTGCCCGGATGATAGTGAATACCACAGTCATAATCTTTCACGATCTCTAACCAATGTCACTGTCGCATGTTTGGCTCCTTTTGTTCGAAGAAATACTTGAGTCTCTTGTGATCCGTATATCTTTCGCATCTCACTCCATAGAGATGATGTCTCCAAATTTTCAGTGCATGCACCATTGCTGCTCACTCCAAATCATGAATCGGAAAATTCAATTCATTCGGTCTTAACTGTCGGGAAGCATATGCTATTACTTTCCCATCTTGCATTAACACGCATCCTAGCCCCACCATCGACGCATCCGTATAGACGGCGAAGTCCTTGTCGGGTTCTGGTACCGCTAGGACTGGTGTTGTAGTCAATTTCTCTTTCAGCAGTTGGAAACTCGCCTCGCATTCTGGCGTCCAAACAACTTTGATTCCTTTCTTTAACAGTTCCGTCATCGGTCTCGCAATCTTAGAGAATTCCTCGATGAAGCGTCGATAATATCCCGCAATCCCAAGAAACTGCGGATTTCACTCAGTGTTTTCAGTGATTTCCAATTCTGCACGGCCTCGACCTTTGCTGGGTCTACTTGAATCCCATTTGCCGTCACAATATGACCAAGAAAGTTCACTCGAGTCAACCAAAACTCACACTTACTAAACTTGGCATAAAGTTTCTCCTTTTGTAACGTTTCCAACACAGTTTGCAGATGTCGTCTATGTTCCTCCTCGTTCTTCGAGTATACTAAAACATCGTCGATGAAAACTAACACAAACTTGTCGAGATACTCGTAGAAAACTCGGTTCACCAAGTCCATGAAGACGGCTGGGGCGTTGGTCAGCCCAAATGGCATTCCGACGAATTCATAATTGCCATAACGAGTGCGAAAAGCAGTCTTAGGCACATCCTCTCATCGGACCTTTAGTTGATGATATCCCGACCTCAAGTCCATTTTCGAAAAATACGCTCGCTCCTCGAAGTTGGTCAAACAAATCATCAATCCTCGATAGTGGGTACTTATTCTTCAAGGTCATCTTGTTGAGCTCACGATAGTCGATGCACATCCTCATCGTTCCATCCTTTTTCTTAACGAACAACACTGACGCTCCCCACAGTGTCACACTAGGTCGAATGAAACCCAAGTCTAACAGTTCATGCAGCTGAATCTTAAATTCTGCCAACTCTTTAGGGGCCATTCGGTATGGCGCCTTCGATACTGGCGCAGACCCTAGTTTCAAAACAATGGTGAACTCTAATTGTCTGTCGGGTGGCGGTCCAATCAAAGCTTCGGGAAACACATCGGGAAAATCTCGTACGATGCCACGTCTTCCACTCTCAAATCCTCCTTTTCCTCTCCGTTCAGGTACACAAGATACACCGGACGCCCTTTTCTTATCATCGTGGTTGCTTGCAATGCGGAGATTATGTAGGTTCGTCGGTTCAAAGAAATCTCCTACAAGATAGTCGGCTCGTCGCCAGGGCTCAAAAAGAAATTTTCCTCTCCTTGCATTGTTGCATCAGGAACTCAGAATA
The DNA here is from genome assembly GCF_004379255.2 of Salvia splendens. Classification (NCBI taxonomy): domain Eukaryota; kingdom Viridiplantae; phylum Streptophyta; class Magnoliopsida; order Lamiales; family Lamiaceae; genus Salvia; species Salvia splendens. Next base: position 32,567,495 of record NC_056046.1, read on the forward strand.
TGTATCAAGAACGCAAACTTTAATCAAACAATCTTAACTTCTTAACTTGTATATGAACCGATTTCGAATTGTAACAATTGGTTATGATCATCCCCACGGAGCATGAAAGAACATAAGATAGGTCATGAATATGGGATGAAATCAAATAAATGTCAATTCTCATAGTTGGCTACCAAAAAGATAATTCAGTTGTCTGACCAAATTTGAAAAGTCGACACATCAATAGATAATGACTTAAAGGGTTGAGGGAAAAGAAATGATCAGTTGCATGAGGATTGAGAAATGTAGGCATTTGTCACAAGGCGGTACTGATCATGGTTCAACGAAAATCATAATATGGATTGATAGAATAACATCAATGGGTTCATAAGTTTGTGAAGGCAACCAAAGTCAAAGGGGCTTTTTGAAAAAAAATCAAGGGAATTAAGTTTGTTAAGGCAAGGTATAAAATGAAGGCCTTAACTTCGTTTTGTAGAAAGGAAGGTTCTATTATGAAAATGATACATATAGTGGAACTGAACCAAAAAGAATTTCACTCTGTAAGAAAGAACTTGACACAGACATGGTTACAAAATGAAAAGCTGAACAAAAGTCCAAGGAAGAATATCCCATAGGAAAAAAAATATCTGCGAAACGTGATTATATTGAAGGACATAACTGCAAGCAGCTTTAGGAATGAAGTTCAATAGCAAAGGCTCACAAAGTCAAAATATTGTGCGTATAAATAATAAGTCATAGAAGACTACAATCAATCCAAGTGTCCAAAGTTATGAAGGCAACACCACTTTCCAAGAACTGAAAGTGAGTTAAGACTCAATGGAGGAAAAGAAATAATATGCATCATTTGCAAGGGGTGAACGAAACAAGCTGTCAAGTAGACAAGGGTCCACGGTTATTTGAAAGGTCCTGAAAAATAACTTCTTAGAATCCAAGTAAGAGCTGCTGATTAAAATAGTTTGTTCTAGCTATTAAAGTCGCACTCCCTTGTTCATCTTTCGCAAGCCAAGACTGGTAACATCGCTCTAAGAACCGTGGATTCCACGCTGGGATTCTTCGTGTCATCGCCACTAATAATGATAGTCGGAAACCACATCTTCATAAAATTCTTTGCATGTCATAATGCCTATCCTCGTAGGACATTGTTATCATCCTCGTGCTCCTTAGCAGGGTATGAAGATCATCTCCATCGTGTTGTCACTTACGCAAGATTACACTATACTAATTTAAATCACGAGTATGACCGCTCGTCGTTGCATGGAAATATCACTTAGCTTCAGCTCTTCTTGTCTCGCACCTTGACTTAAGGGTTTGCCTTAACTTTCATATTCTCGTACGTTTCATTGCTCAGAGAAGCAATAGTTAAGTTTTCAAGTTAGAACTACGATTCACACGGTCAACTAGGCTTATATTCTAGGTACTCTAAGTTCACAACACAATTCATCATCTCATAGATCATCATCTACCACAATTTACATCATTCATACCCCAAGATAAACACATAACATTTTCACATCCCATAGCAAAACACTTTCGAACTTCACAATTCTATTCAAAACTTTTGAAACAATATTTCTTAACACTTTCAAACATTCCAAATTTTTTTTCCACATCTCAATTTTAAGGTAAAAGTTTTGACTCAGACTAAAACGTACTTTCGCATCAACTTTCATCACTCGCATAAAACACTCCATAGAATAACGCATCATACTTCACACCTCATAACATATATAACATCACACTTCCATGGCTAAATTTTCCAATCGAAAAGGTAATTTTTTTTTTTGAACAATACATAAACACAACATTTTCCATTGATCAATTAATTTTCCCAAAAGAAAGAACTAACATGTTTTCATTAAATGTTCAAAGATATATTTTCTTCTTTCACAAAAATTTCCAACAACTTTCCACAACATAAACATTTTTCCTCAATCAAACTCCACTAGAACAACTACTCATTAATATTGCAAAACATCAACCACAAAATCCTTTTTCCTTTTTTTTTCTACATATCAAACCATGCAAATTTTTCAAAACTCATAACACATTTTTATTCCGAACAAAACACTCATGCACTTCACATATGTGTTTGAAACAAACATTTTTAAATGACTCGTTTTTTTTTTAAAAAAAAATTACAACATTCACAAAACAACTCATCAATCTTCATCTTTCGTGTAAAACACTCCATCATCCTATGCTCACATGCTTTCGTCATATCACTTACACACACATAACATATACTTAGGTCATCATGCCAATCTTGCTCATGTCTCACATACTCATACCATACCAATACCATGTTCGTACATACAACACGTGCTTAAATCTTATTGTCAATTCATGCTCATATTCCACATATTCATACTATCACGATATTGTTTTCACATAATACACGTGTTTAGATCATCATGCCAATCATGCTCACGTTCAACTTCTTTATGTCATCACATCATTTATTCACGAATTTCAATCATGAAAATCACATCATCACGTAATTACTTGCTCATGCATTCTTTTGCCCCAACTATCCATATCATATCATCAATCTTATACATCGTTCTCATATTTCATCAACAACTTAAAACATACCTCACTTTCCTTGGTTGAGCGTGATGCGTGGATGTTGAGCCTTCGTGACACTTCTAGTCAATAAGGGTTCACTAATGTAGACTTAAGATGAAAGAAGACTCTCGGACCAGAGCGAAAGAACAAAGCTCTGATACCACTCTGTCACGACCGCCCATACTAGGGGTACCACAAACGCGACGATCGTGACCGGCATGCATGGATAACATTTTAAATGAAAACTTAATTAACTAAAAAAAACAATTTAGTTTAAAGAAATTTAAGATTATAATTTAACTATTGATTAGAAATGACTTATGAAAACTATTTTTAAAAGAAGCAGCGGAGAAAATAAACTTAAAGAAAACCAATTAACTTCTAAAGTAAAACATTTAATTTAATTCACGGAAAACATCATTTTCAAAAGACAACGTAGTTACTTGGTTAAAACCTAACACAACCATACATGTTCAAACACGATTCGAAAAAGATTATAGTCTTGAGACATAGTTCAAAATATAGCAGCGGAAAATAAGGTTTAAAAAGAGAGTCAAGGATAACGCCTATGTATGAAGACACAACGTATCCTAGTTCTTAGGCCAGCTCAACATCCACCGCAACATCCCGCTCAACCTGCACATATGAAAAATAATATGCAGGGCTGAGTACTTGTTATACTCAATGGGCTCATGCCGAAAACATTTTATAATAGTTATGTCATCCATACAAGTGATCTCGAGTTTAAGTAGTAAGAAAATAACCCGAGAACACAAAAATAATTCAAGTCTGGCCAGACAATTTATCTCCCCACTTTCACATCAATCCATCAATCACAGTGCGACGAAAGTGTGGCCACACTATTCGCCCACGAGACCGGCCGACTAGCAAGGACGGCTCACGATCCCACCAGTGTACACAGCCTGATAGGGTTTGCGGCCCTACTCAGACCCGAATTCGTTTCACATCACAACCATATAGCCTAACGGAGCAAGCTCAGACGAACTAGGCATCAGACAACAATCTCATAAACTAAAACATTTTGGCATGACATAACAGTTAAACCACCCTTATAACACCACATAGTATTTTCGGAAAATAAAGAGGTTTGAAAAGAAAGCCCACCTCGTTCGCTTAACAATTCACAATCCAACTTATGGCAACTCTCGTTCCCCGAGTTCACGAATACACAATCACCCTTGTAAATGACAATACAAGTCAGCCTTCCACCAAAAACACATTACTATGCATGTCCTATCGTTTCTTTCTCATCGTTTTTCTCAGTTACCCAACCCCAACATACGTCACAAAGATGGAAAGACACACCGTAATATATTTCAACTTATCACACGTGATCACATCATTAAACACGTTCCTTGGACATACATGCATCATATAATACTTTTAAACTTGAAAATAAGAGTCATTTTAACAAGGCAGAAAACTGGCAGAACTGTGCGACCGTTTTGTAAAAATCACTATAAATTCACCCGACCTCATATGAAGCTAAATTTTGGTCACAACACAGAAGACACATTCAAGTTCATCCATACAAATTTTCACACTGAAATCACGTCATTTAATCAGCCATATCAAATACTAAACTCTCTGGTCGGAACATAAATTTCTGACAGCACTGCGCAGTTCATTTGAAAATTTCACCATAAATTTATCCAATGCCCAAAAAGGCTGAAAATTTTACACGACTCAGAAGACACTTAAAATTTTCATATAGTTTAAGAATCACATCAATCAGAGGTCATTTGTTTGGTGATACAGAAAACGAAACATTCTTGGCGAGAACACAAGTTTCTGGCAGATTTGCGCAGTCCACTTCAAATATTTATTAAAAATTATTTTTTCGACAAAAAGGGCTGAAATTCACATGAAACACAGAAAAGACCTTGAAGTTTACTCAGTAAAAATTTCATATCAAAATTTGATCGTTTGATGGGTCAATTACAGATCAGAAGCTACTGGTCGTACTCCTCAGATTTCAGGTTCATAGTTTCAAAAATAGGGTTTTCTTCTTCCATAGAACAAACACAAATTTTTCATGCTTGAAACACACAAAGTCATGCTTAAAAGTTTCTCATAAACATGTTTGCACATAGACTCACATCATTAACCAAATATTCCAATCCAACTTCACATGAATTCAATCAAAAACACATAACCCATCAAAGTTCTTTAGGCAATCACACTTTCCCACGATAAATTTTGCGATCTATCAATCTACACCCTCTATATCATGTAGGATTCAAGAAAAGTTTCAATGACAGAGAGGTAGGAGGGAGAGAAAATTACTTATACCTTCTGAACACGAAAACAAACGGTAGAAGAAACACGACTGAAGGCGATTAGTCGGAGACACTTGAAAATAAATTTCAATGGATGCAAGAACACGGATGAAGAGAGGGGATTTTTGGAGAGAATATGAGAGAGGGAGGGAGAGGCACGAAATTTATGAGGGAGATGGGNGGGCTGAGTACTTATAAAATACTCAGTGGACTTATGCCGAAAACATTTTTAGTAAAGATATAGTTTATCATGCCATACGTAAGTAACCATCGGGGTTTAGCTTTAGAAAGGCCCGAGGCACTCAAATCATTTCCCATTGTAAAATTCGACTGATCAGTCATTTTCCCATAGACAATAGCCATATCTGCCAATACTGACAAGGAATGCGGCCGCAAACCAGGTCAGTCTGTAGACCGGCCAGCCCGTATGCTAGCACACGATCTACGAGGTGTACACTAATCAAAGTAGAGTTGCGGCTCTACGAGGACCCGAATCGATTTATATAACAGTGGCAACAGCACATCAGATAGGCACGTAAAACAAATCACGGCATGATAAATACTTTAAACCACCCTTATAGCTCCACAATCATACGTAAAAGAGTTTAGTAAAGAAGCCCACACATAGTGTAGGGTAGAAAAGAAGCCCACCTCGACCGTTTAGATTTCAAGTATCGCTTTTTCCTTTGATATCACGTTTAGCGCATGAATTATCACCTTTAGATAAGGTATTCTCAATTAGTCACCAACATGGACATTAATATTATGCATGTCCTTAATTTTTCCCTTTTCCCAACAACAAATGGAAATCACATCATAGCATAACATCTTTGCATATCACATCCTCTCGTCACATATATAATTCATGTATGCCATTCAAAACATAAAGATATAGTTATTTTGCAAAGGTAGAAATCTGGCAGCACTGCAGCAAACCATTTTATAAAAATCATTTAAATTTCATCCAACTTCCGTTGGGGCTAAAACTTTTCAAAAAAGCATTAGACTCATAAAATAACTTCCAGTTTAAATTTCATGTCAAAATACCCCTTTTTAGTCGGTCAAATCAAAGACGTAACCCACTGGTCGAGAAAACATGTTTCTGACAGAATTGCGCAGTCAACTTTAAAAATTCACCATAAATTCATCTTTCGTCCAAATGAGTTGAAATTCGCACACAAGACAGAAGACATCATGAGGTTACTCAGGACAAAGAATCGATCAAATCGGAGTTCATTTAGTCGGGTCAAATACATGTCGGAACATACTGTCCGAACTTACAGCTTTTCATGCCTTTAAAAATTCGAATTAGGGTTTATCCCTATTTATTCAAAATCAAATTTTTCATGGTTTTAACACACACACATGCTCGAGAGAGTCCTTATACTCATGTTTTCGTAACGTCATATATCATTCACCATAGATTCATTAAATCATCAACCAATTCATTCAAAACGCAAATCACACATCCAAACACAAATTCCCACCGATTAAATCCCTTAGATCTGCATTCCCTACACTCTCTACATGCATGACGAAGTCAAAGAAGGTTTAGATGGAGAGGAGTGAAGAATATAGGTTTGAATTTACCTTTCTTGGACGAAACAATCGGTAGAAAAGCGAATAAAACCTTGGTTCTTCAATAATCTCTTGGGAAATTGAGGGGATCTTGAGTAGAGTGGAAGAACAAATGGGAGAGTGGAGAAGAGGGGAGGGGGCGTGTGATTGAGGGGGAATAGGCGTGTGAATTGAGTGCTAGGTTTAGGGATTTAGTTAGTCTCTATTTATAGGCTTAAGGAATAGAATATCCCACAATTAATTGAAGATTTGGGAGAATAACTTAAATTAAGATTTGAGAGATTTGGGGGAATGGAATTGGCGTGAATAATGAGGGAGAATAAGGGAGAATATTTCAAAAATCATGGCCATTTAATTAGCCATTGATTTAATTTAGTATTTTCACGGAGCAGAATAAAATAATACGGAGCAAGAAAAATTAAATAAAAAGTCCTCCCACAATTGGAAATAGGCGTGTGTTTTAATGCCTTCCACAAGGAATAATTTCCAACCTTTAGTAAAATAAAGGTATGGAAAGATTTGCTAGGATATTCCAATTAAAACATGGAAAGAAATAATTGAGGGATCAAAATAAATAATGAATAATTTCATCTCCCACAAGCTAGGAGATTTCGAAATCTCCCTTAAGAATAATAGGGGCCGATTCTTTCATCAAGAAATAGGATAATTAGGCTTTGGATTTAATTGGGTAATTATCCCAAGCAAATAATTAAATCCAAGAAAATAATTCCTCTCCATAAATTCATAGTGGTCGAAAATTCCAATAAAAAGGGTAAGGAAATTATTGATGATCCTATTAAAATCTCACTCCCCCAAAATATAATTTGCGGCTATATTTCATTCCGCATCGATTAATTAAGGCCACGTCATCAATTCGACAAGATTGACTATTCCACCTCTCAACTACAAAAATTAGTTCGCATAGAAATCAAGCAATTAATTCACTCGTCAATTAAATCCACATACTTCACGGCATTAAAACATTAAATGCAAAATTTTAGGGTTCGAAAATTAGGGTTCGAAAAGTGGGGCGTTACATCCTACCACTCTTAAAAGAAATTTCGTCCCGAAATTTGGTACTCTCAAGGGAAGAGTTCTGGGTACAGTTCCATCACCTTGTCCTCAAGCTCCCACGTGGCTTCCTCGTGTCCGTGGTCTCTCCCAAGTACTTTCACGTAAGCAACCGGTTTATTTTGTCACGTTCTGGACCTTTCGGTCTAAAGTCATTTGGGGTCTCTCCTCGTAGCTCAAGTCCGGGTTCAACGCGACTTCTTCGTAGTGAATCACATGCTTTAGGCCAAAAACGTGTTTTCGCAATTGTGATACGTGAAAGACGTTGTGCACGTTTCCAAGGCTTGGGGGTAGCGCCAAACGGTACACAACGGGTCCTACTCCTTCTAGAATTTCATAAGACCCGATAAATCGTGGCTTCAACTTTTCCTTGACACCAAAACGCGTTATCCCTCTTGACGAGGATACTTTGAGGAAAGCTTTGTTGCCGGTTTGAAAATGCAAGTAGGTTCGTTTGACATCCGCGTACGACTTTTGTCTGTCCTGTGCTTCTTTGATCTTTTCACGAACTTGTCGAACAATTTTAATCATTTCTTTAACTGCATCAGGTCCAAGTACTCCTCGTTCGCCAACTTCGTCCCAAGAGAGCGGCGATCTACACTTTCTTCTATACAAGGCTTCGTACGGCGCCATGTTTATTGTTGTTTGGAAAACTGTTGTTGTAAGCTAATTCGATCAGCGGTAGCATTGATTCCCAACTTCCTCCGCGGTCGAGCACCACGGTTCTCAACATGACCTCGAGAGTTTGGATCGCCCTCTCTGATTGTCCATCGGTCGGCGGGTGAAAAGTCGTGCTAAAATTTAATCGAGTTCCAAGCTCGCGTTGCAGACTTATCCAAAATCTTGATGTGAGTTTCGAGTCACGGTCAGACGTGATCGTCACTGGGACTCCATGCAGTCGCACTATTTCCTATATGTAGATCTGAGCTAGCTTGTTCGATCCAGGCGTTGCGGGAATCCGTAGGTGAGTCGGTCTATACTTACCCATATGGCAGTATTCCCTTTTTGCGTCTTTGGCAAAGCTGTCATAAAGTCCATGACAATGTGCTCCCATTTCCACTTGAGAATTTCTAGTGGTTGCAACTTTTCGTACGGTCGTTGATGTAGAGCCTTCACTTGCTGGCAGGCTAAGCAGCGTTCCATAAATGTCGCTATGTCACTCTCCATACAATTCCACCCAAAGGACTCTTTCTAGTCTGGATACATCTTCGTGCTTCCCAGGTGAGCGGTGTATTGAGACTCATGAGCTTCACTCATGATCTCGTTCTTGAGTTCCACGTTGTTCGGTACGCACAGTCTCTCTTCAAAAGTGAGGGCGTTGTCGGATTCCTCACTAAAACTTCCCGATTTTCCAGTTCTCATTTTAGTTCGAAATTTTTCAACTTTCGTATACATTCGTTGTGCAACGATTCTTGTTCTTAGATTAGGTTCAACCATTAAAGTGGCGATTCGCGCTTTCACTGTTTCCGGTGCTCTCACCACTTCCAAGCGCATCTTACTAAACTCGCGAACCAGGATTTCTTCTATGGTGAGAAAGGTGGCTAGTTGGGAATGACCCTTCCGTCTCAAGGCATCTGCCACTACATTTGCCTTGCCAGGGTGGTAGTTGATGCCATAATCGTAGTCCTTCACCAATTCGAGCCATCTTCATTGTCGCATGTTTAAATCTCTTTTGCTCGAAGAAATATATCAGGCTCTTGTGGTCCGTAAAGATTTCACATCGAACTCTGTAGAGATGATGCCTCCAAATCTTTAGGGCATGTACTACTGCACCTAGACCCAAGTCTTGGGTTGGGTAGCTCAACTTGTGCGGTCTCAATTGCCGGGATGCGTAAGCAATCACCTTGTTGTTTTGCATCAATACACATCCAAGTCCCACCTTCGAAGCGTCCGTGTATACCACGTAGTTCACTCCAGGTTCTGGTACAACTAAGATTGGTGCACTAGGTAGCTTTTCCTTCAAGAGTTGGAAACTAGCCTCGCACTCGGGAGTCCAATTGACTTTCACTCCCTTCTTGAGTTGTTGGGTCATTGGTCTCGCTATCTTGGAGAATCCTTCTATGAACCTTCGGTAGTATCCTGCCAATCCTAGGAAATTCCGAATCTCGTTCGGTGTCGATGGTGATTTCCATTATTGTACAGCCTCAACTTTGGCGGGATCCACTCGGATTCCTTCTGCCGACACGATGTGACCAAGGAAATTTACTTCCTTAAGCCAAAACTCGTACTTGCCGAATTTAGCGTATAGCTTCTCGGTCCTCAACGTCTCCAAGGTGATTCGTAGATGCCCATCGTGCTCCTCCTCATTCTTCGAGTAGACAAGCTCGTCATCTATGAAGATCAAGACGAAATTATCTAAGTATAGGTGGAATACTCGGTTCATCAATTCCATGAATACTGCGGGTGCATTTGTCAATCCAAACGGCATTACGACAAACTCATAGTGACCATATCTCGTACGAAAAGCCGTCTTTGGTATATCCTCTCTTCGGACTCTCAACTGATGGTACCCGGACCTCAAGTCCATCTTAGAGAATACACCGGCTCCTCGAAGTTGATTGAATAGGTCATCTATCCTCGATAGTGGATATTTGTTCTTGAGGGTCATCTTGTTCCCTATAATCGATACACATTCTCATCGATCCATCCTACTTTTTCACAAAAAGCACCGGTGCGCCCCACGGTGAAACACTGGGTCTAATAAGACCCAGGTCCATAAGCTCTTGGAGCTGTATCTTGAGTTCCTCTAACTCCTTAAGCGCCATTCTATATGGTGCCTTGGACACAGGTGCCAACCCTGGCTCTAGGTCGATTGTGAACTCCAGTAGTAGGTCTGGCGGTGGTCCAGGTAAAGTTTTGGGGAAAACGTCGGGAAATTCTCGTACAACGGCAACATCTTCCACTTTACTTTCTCCTACCTCTTCTCCTTGTAGTTAGGAAAGATAGGCAGGACGCCCCTTTCTTACCATCGTACTAGCTTGGAGCGCGGAGATGATAGAGGTTCGCCGGTTCATCGAGATTCCATAGTATACGATGGGTTCCTTGCCCGGGGCTTGTAGAGATATCTGTCTCTCCTTACAACGAATCGTCGCAAAAATTCATGGTTAATCAAACCATTCCTAGAATTACGTCGATATCTCTCATCGCCATAACTTGCAAATCGTGAGCGACTAACTTAAGTTCTCCCATGAAAATTTTCTATTAACTCTTCTCATTTGTCTTCCAACTTCTACACGATTTTTCTAACATTCATGGTATTATCACACATCTCTTTTCTCGATCGTGTCGCCGTCCCGTGGCTCTTTCTCGTCACCTTTCATAGGTTCTTTCTTGTTAACGATATTTATTTTGTGTGATAAACTCTATGAAGGGGCTTGTACTTCCTCTACAAATTCCTCGCACGATGGTGACCGTAAACACATCTTCTCATATTCTTTATTCGCTTATCGTTCGATCGATCGTTCACTCATATATGTATCTCGTCGGTTATGTCGATGCTTCTGGTGGGTGTGTCATTTTTGAGCCTGTCTGACTATAGAAACTTATTCCTTGCATATATCCGAGTCGACTACTGCATTTCCCTACTGTCTAGTAACAAGGATTCGAAATTTGACCCAACAGTCTTACTTGGATATGAACAGATTTCAAATTGTTGCAACATTGCTGTGGATGTTTTTAGTCGGGAAGGCTCCAAAATTAATCAAGGAAACAAGAACAAAAATGTAATGATTGAGTTCCATTGGACTCAACCCGTCCATTCTGAGAATCAAATGGTTTAGAGGTATCAAATAAAACCCATAGAGATTTGAGAATTTACTTCTGATGAGAGCTCGAAAGAACATGAGATAGGTCATGGAAACATGATGAAACTGCAAAAATTCTCAAATTCCATAGCCGACTGCTAGATCACAATTTGCAAAAATTTCGGACAGCAATGAATGATATCGTTCAAAGTCGCGGCAGGATTTAGAAACATAGACAAATGTCATGAAGTAGTACAAATAATGGTTCAACAACATCATGGTATTGGAAAAAGATGAACTCACATCAATGGGTTCGCGGGTTTGTTAAAGACAACTCAAAGTGAATGGAATTTTTCAGAAATTTAACAAGATCAACCATTAAGGAAGGAGAGAACAAGATAGTCTTAACTTGCTATTGCAGAAAGAAAAATCATTGAGTATGAAGCAATATATGTAGTGAAACCGAGCTAAAAAGAATTTCACTTCTGCAAGAAAGAACTTGCCACATACATGGTTACAAAATAAAGAGGTGAACCAATAGTTCCAATAAGAATATTCCATTATTTGAAGAAAACAGGTCTGGAGGTGTGATCATACTGAAGGTCATAACTGCAAACGACCTTAGGAATGAAGTTCAATGACGGAAGTTCACAAGGTCAAAATATTGTCCTTACGAAAGATGAATCAAAGAAGACGATTAATCAAGATGTCCAAGGTTACGAAGGCAAGTACAAATTTTCAAGAACTGAAAGCGAGTCATAACTCGATGAAGAAAGTATAATGGGCATTACTTGCAAATTGGGAGTCAACCAAGGAGTTTAAATAGACAAGGGCTCACGTTTATTCAAAACGTCCCGAAAGGAATTTAGAATCCAAGTAAGTACTGTTGATTTAAATATCGTTCATTCTAGCTACGAGGGTTGCACTCCCTCGCACATTTTTTGCGAGCCTGAACGTGGTAACATCGTTCTATGAAACCGTGGATTCCAAGTTGAGATTCATCGTATCGTCGAAATTAATAACATTTTTTTAGTCGCATCTTCAAAGTCTTCTTGCCATGCCACGTAGTTTTCGAAAAGCATTGCCATTTTACACATGGTCTTAAGGTGTCGTAAACGTCGTCGTATTTGTGTCGCATCGCCACTTTGGCATGGTATGCAAGACTGCATGGTTTTATTAGATCTTAGGTATGATCTCGCCATTGTGAGGATACACCAAAGTTCGAAATATATATTTTCGTTGGTTTTATAACTCAGGAAAGTGATATTGCAGTTGTCAACTTACAGTTATAATTTCAAGCATAGCTTGAAGCCTCGTACTTCAACGTCTATCTGATCATTACCTAACTTAAGCTTCATCTGGCTCCTACGTTTGCAGCTAAGTTCAAAAGTTCCACATTCCACTTTAATAGTGGTTCTATACGATACCTCGTACTTCACCGGTCATGAATTTTCACCACATAAACGTCATGCATATATTGCACAATCAACACATTTATTCGTATAAATCATTTGGTATTCCATAGCATAACAAACATCGTACATTAATATGTGTGAATAGCAACACTTAGTCAACCAATCATCCATGGAATCGCATTTCATAAATCATGCAGTTCATGCTCATCTGTATCACAATCACAATTCACAACTACGCGCGTATCATGCTTTGCATTTCACAGTTTCATAGTCATGAAATTTTAACCGCCTAGGCATAAAAGTTTTGTCGTTCATGGAAGTAACATGCATTTTCTTCAAGTAAAAAATTTGCAGTTTCGTGGACGTAATAGCAAATCTCATCGTCAATTAATACAAGTTCACAATCACACTTCAATATCCAACACATTCAAAGCCATCATGCCTCACTGTTAAACAAAAGCAATTGTATAATCTCATAGTGTCTCACGGTTCATATCTTCACAACATTTTCCAAAAGCCATAGTATTTACTTATTTTCCATAGGTGTTGTTTCATAGTATAATCAAGTAATCACACGCATACTTCACGTTTCACAATTCATGAAATTTTCAATCATTTAGAATTTCATCTATCCAAACTCATAGAAGTCCAATCACATATTCGCCAATTTCCCTTATCGGGGTGTGCACAAAAATATTCAAACAATTTTTTTTTGGCATAGTCGTATCAAGCAATTTCATATCCATGTATTTTCATCATCCCACACTTCAAACAACATTTTCCATGACGTCATATTATCTTCGATTCCCATTGAAATTTCCAACATTTCACAGGTTCGGATCAGTATAAATTGAGATAATTGTTACCTCATTCTTCGTGGTTGGGCGGAGATGAGTCGTGGTGTTGAGCCTTCGACGATTATCATTTAGTCAAATTACACATGAATAGACTTTGACTCAACAAGACTCTTGGGTCCAGAGCGGAAAGAACTGAGGCTCTGATACCAAACTGTCACGACCGCCCTTCTAGGGTATAATAAATGCGGGCGATCGCGACTTAAACAGACTTAAATATAACAAGGAAAATAGGCTAGGGTTTCATCAATAAGGCTTGACCAACATATTAAACATGCAATTAAGTATAAAACAAGATGAGCGCCCGGGTTTAAATAATGAGTTGGCCCAGACATTAATATTAATGGAAAAGATTAAGAGTTTGACATTATCCAGCAAGACTTTAAAATATCCAATAACGGAACAAATTCAAGTTCAAGCCCAATTGCTAATAAGTAAAAGAAATATCGCAGCGGAAAACGACCAAGAGAAAGAGTGAAGTCATGTGTGAAGACACGACGACACTCGGAGTTTCAAGACAATATTATCATTTCGTTTAATTTGCTCAACACCGCCAACCGCTCGTCGCCGCTCAACCTGCACATAAGGAAAACATATGCAGGGCTGAGTACTTATAAAATACTCAGTGGACTTATGCCGAAAACATTTTTAATAAAGATATAGTTTATCATGCCATACGTAAGTAACCATCGGGGTTTAGCTTTAGAAAGGCCCGAGGCACTCAAATCATTTCCCATTGTAAAATTCGACTGATCAGTCATTTTCCCATAGACAATAGCCATATCTGCCAATACATGACAAGGAATGCGGCCGCAAACCAGGTCACTAGACCGGCCAGCCCGTACGCTAGCACACGATCTACCATAGGTGTACACTAATCTAAGTAGAGTTTGCGGCTCTACGAGGACCCGAATTCGATTTATATAACAGTGGCAACAGCCACATCAGATAGGCACGTTAAAACAAATCACGGCATGATAAATACTTTAAACCACCCTTATAGCTCCACAATCATACGTAAAAGAGTTTAGTAAAAGAAAGCCCACACATAGTGTAGGGTAGAAAAGAAGCCCACCTCGACCGTTTAGATTTCAAGTATCGCTTTTCCTTTGATATCACGTTTAGCGCATGAATTATCACCTTTAGATAAGGTATTCTCAATTAGTCACCAACATGGACTTAATATTATGCATGTCCTTAATTTTTCCCTTTTCCCAACAACAAATGGAAATCACATCATAGCATAACATCTTTGCATATCACATCCTCTCGTCACATATATAATTCATGTATGCCATTCAAAACATAAAGATATAGTTATTTTGCAAAGGTAGAAATCTGGCAGCACTGCGCAACCATTTTATAAAAATCATTTAAAATTCATCCGACTTCCGTTGGGGCTAAAACTTTACAAAAAAGCAGTAGACTCATAAAATAACTTCCAGTTTAAATTTCATGTCAAAATACCCCTTTTTAGTCGGTCAAATCAAAGACGTAACCCACTGGTCGAGAAAACATGTTTCTGGCAGAATTGCGCAGTCAACTTTAAAAATTCACCATAAATTCATCTTTCGTCTAAATGAGTTGAAATTCGCACACAATACAGAATACATCATGAGGTTTACTCAGGAAAAAGAATCGATCAAATCGGAGTTCATTTAGTCGGTCAAATACATGTCGGAACATACTGTCCGAACTTACAGCTTTTCATGCCTTTAAAAATTCGAATTAGGGTTTATCCCTATTTATTCAAAATCAACTTTTTCATGGTTTTAACACACACACATGCTCGAGAGAGTCCTTATACTCATGTTTTCGTAACGTCATATATCATTCACCATAGATTCATTAAATCATCAACCAATTCATTCAAAACGCAAATCACACATCCAAACACAAATTCCCACCGATTAAATCCCTTAGATCTGCATTCCCTACACTCTCTACATGCATGACGAAGTCAAAGAAGGTTTAGATGGAGAGGAGTCAAGAATATAGGTTTGAATTTACCTTTCTTGGACGAAACAATCGGTAGAATGCGAATAAAACCTTGGTTCTTCAATAATCTCTTGGGAAATTGAGGGGATCTTGAGTAGAGTGGAAGAACAAATGGGAGAGTGGAGAAGAGGGGAGGGGGCGTGTGATTGAGGGGGAATAGGCGTGTGAAATTGAGTGCTAGGTTTAGGGATTTAGTTAGTCTCTATTTATAGGCTTAAGGAATAGAATATCCCACAATTAATTGAAGATTTGGGAGAATAACTTAAATTAAGATTTGAGAGATTGGGGGAAGGGAATTGGCGTGAATAATGAGGGAGAATAAGGGAGAATATTTCAAAAATCATGGCCATTTAATTAGCCATTGATTTAATTTAGTATTTTCACGGAGCAGAATAAAATAATACGGAGCAAGAAAAATTAAATAAAAAGTCCTCCCACAATTGGAAATAGGCGTGTGTTTTAATGCCTTCCACAAGGAATAATTTCCAACCTTTAGTAAAATAAAGGTATGGAAAGATTTGCTAGGATATTCCAATTAAAACATGGAAAGAAATAATTGAGGGATCAAAATAAATAATGAATAATTTCATCTCCCACAAGCTAGGAGATTTCGAAATCTCCCTTAAGAATAATAGGGGCCGATTCTTTCATCAAGAAATAGGATAATTAGGCTTTGGATTTAATTGGGTAATTATCCCAAGCAAATAATTAAATCCAAGAAAATAATTCCTCTCCATAAATTCATAGTGGTCGAAAATTCCAATAAAAAGGGTAAGGAAATTATTGATGATCCTATTAAAATCTCACTCCCCAAAATATAATTTGCGGCTATATTTCATTCCGCATCGATTAATTAAGGCCACGTCATCAATTCGACAAGATTGACTATTCCACCTCTCAACTACAAAAATTAGTTCGCATAGAAATCAAGCAATTAATTCACTCGTCAATTAAATCCACATACTTCACGGCATTAAAACATTAAATGCAAAATTTTAGGGTTCGAAAATTAGGGTTCGAAAAGTGGGGCGTTACAATTATATTCCATATTCATTTAATCACCAACAAATTATGCAAATTCAAATTGAAAAAGAAGTTGGTGAATGGATTTTTATAAATTAATTTAAAAGAATAATTAAAAGACATTATGTTGTGATCCTGCGCTTCCAACGACATAACACCTAAATAGCTTAGCAAAATGGCCAACAAGCTAACCTACAACTCCTGATGCAGCCGATATAAAGACGTGTTCACCCTTTTTTGGAGAGCAAATCTCATAAAATCCAACATATGATGTGATACCGACCATACCTTCACAAAATGATCGTCAAAATATGCAGTTATAGACGCAGAAAATTTCATTTAAAGATTATTACTTAAGTCTAATACTTTTGTTAGCGATGCGTGTATGATGTGGTTATGTGTTATTATTGTTAACATTTTAAAACACGTATTTCACAATTGATTTATTCTGATTTTGCTTCTGATTAAGATTTAGAGTTTAAAATGGTTTGATATAATTCTTTAACCATAATTCAACCAATGAATTATTTAACTATAAAATTTAACATTATTTTGGTTGATGTCACATTTAATAGTTAAAATGTAAAATCAAATCGAATCAGTAGTTTGGTTGCAAAATCAGAACAAATTAATAGTTTGATCGTTTACATGTGAATTTAATAGTTTGGTTGCAAAATAGAACAAATTAATAGTTTGATAATTTACATATGAATTGTAAAGTCTGTATGCAAAAACTATATTTTGATGAAAATTTATAAATTTATAGGCAAATTATCCTACAATAATATGCACTGATACGATACATACGACGGCTAATTTGACAAACAAATTTACCAAGAATTCCAGTGTAATAGGAGAGAGGCACATCCATTGTCACGACCGCATTTTCTAAGGATAGAAAATACGGTTGATCGCGATTAGGGGAGGATGAAAGAAGCGGGGAAGAAAGGGGAAACTGTGGCACAACTGAAGCTTGAACCGAAATAACTCACATATTATATATCAGAGTGCACGATACAAAGAGTGCAAACTCGACTTTTGCACTGCAGTGGAAGAGTCAAGAGCAGATAACGTCGTGTATGGAGACACGTCGCATCCGAGTACTATTCCATCGAAGGATCTTCATCGTCTATGCTCAACATCGCCCGTCGTCATCACTGCTCAACCGGCATATTTTTAAAACATATGCAGGGCTGAGTACTTGGTGTACTCAGTGGACACATGCCGAAATATATTTTCATAACAACTGATTTTGTCAAGCCACTCTTTGAGTGAACTCGGGGTTTAGGAAAAGTCCGAGAACACTAAACATTTATCTTTTCCTTTTTCAAAAGCGATTTTTCGATCTATTTTCCTGGAACATATGCCGTATCTGACAAACCTGATTTCACTATCTCTTGTTCATTCATCAATCCATTCATCATTCATCGTTCCTTTCATCATTCATCATATCTTAACATTCAAGTGCCGGAGAAGTGGTTACCTCCCACGGTCACCCATCAATCTATTCCATTCAAGTGCCGGGGAAGTGGTTACCTCCCACGGTCACCCATCAATCCATTCCATTCAAGTGCCGGGGAAGTGGTTACCTCCCACGGTCACCCATCAATCCATTCCATTCAAGTGCCGGGGAAGTGGTTACCTCCCACGGTCACCCATCAATCCATTCCATTTAAGTGCCGGGGAAGTGGTTACCTCCCACGGTCACCCATCAATCCATTCCATTCATCGTTGCAGTCAGATAGGCATAGTTCCAAAACAAAATATGGCTTGACATAACCTTTTCAACTTTATTTTTTTTTCATAACACATTTTTGAAATGTAAATCATTTTTCTGTCATCAAAAGCCGAACACATAACTTTCAAACTCAACAAAAGCTACACTTCATAAGCACTCGTAAAGCAACACCTAATGACATATAATAACACCAAGCAAATAACACTTATAATAATACTTCACATTAAATAGCAAGCTCGCACTTAACATCATATCTTAATTAGAAAGCACATATAAATACTTTTCATAAAAACTGTATACATACTTTAAAGAGAAAGTCTTAAAAATACTCAATTCGAAAGTCCACCTCGTTTGCTTAAACAATTCAATATCCACTTAAGGCAAACCCTCGTTCCTTGTGCTCACGTACACACAATAACCCTTGCCAAACCACAATACAAATCAGCCTTCCATCAATTCACATTATCATGCATGTCCTATCGTTCCTTTTATCATTCTCTTAAATTACCCATCCCAACATTCATCAACATAAGGAAAACATGCCATAATATTTCTCAACGTGCCACACATAATCACGTCATAGGATACATTCCTAAAAAATACATGCATCATATAATTCACTCAACTTGGCAACAAGTGATATTTCCACATAACCACGAATCTGGCAGAACTGCGCAGTTGGTTTGTAAAATCACCAAAAATCCATCCGACCTCATATGTAGCTAAAATTTGGTCACAACACAGTAGACACATTCAAGTTCATCCAGCTAAAATTTCACACGGAAATCATATCATTTGGTCAGTCAAAACAACAATGCAACCCTCTGGTCGGAACATAAAAATTCTGGCAGTACTGCGCGGTTCGATTGAAAAATTTACCAAAACTTCATCCGATGTTCAATGAGGCTGAAATTTTCAAAAAACATAGAAGACACTTCAAATTACATACAGTCAAAAATTCACATCAAGATAAGGCCATTTGGTCGGTCAAATAGAGAACGAAACTTTCTGGGCGAGAATACAAGTTTCTGGCAGAATTGCGCAGTCAACTTCAACAATTTGTTAAAAATTCATCTTTCGTCAAAAAGGTCTGAAATTCACACAAAACACAGATAACACCTTGAAGTTTACTCAGTTAAAATTTAGTATCAAAATTAGATCTTTTGATTGGTCAAACACACGTCGGAATCCACTGTCCGAACACCACAGTTTTCAGGCTTCAAAATTTCGAGATCAGGGTTTCTTCCTCATTCATCCAAACACAAATTTTCATGCTTCCAACACACAATCATGCTTCAAAAGGTTCTCACAATCATGTTCTCATATATTCACACATCATTCACCAATGATTCATTCAAACTTCACACATATTCATTCAAAATCGCATATTCACAATTGTTCTCATACAAACACAAATTTCCACCGATTAATTATGCGATCTAAGATTCCTACACTCACTATATGCATGAAGTAATCAAGAACAAGGTTTCAATGGAGAAGATGAGGAAAAGATTCAATTATACCTTCTTGAATCGAAAACCAAGCGGTAGAAGCAAAGATTGATGCGATTCGTCGGGAACTCTTGAAAATCAAACTCCAATGGATGCAAGAACAAGGATTGGAAGAAATTTTGGAGAGGATGAAGAGGGGGCGAAAATCTTGATGGTAGCTCTTTGTTGGTAAAGTAAAAGAATTTGGAGTGGATGGAAGTTATATATAGAGAGACAAAAGAGAAACAAAAGCATGGAATGAAAATTACATTTTTCACAAAAGACAAAAACTCCCATCTTGTCATTTCGAAACGACGACTAATAAATGCGGCCGTCGTTTGGAAAACGTGAAATTTCGTTTGGAGTTGAACCGTCGTTTGGAAAATGTGAAATTTCGTTTGGAGTTGAACCGTCGTTCGTAGAACGCGAACCGTCGTTTGGAAAACGTGCTTGATGTGATGCGGTTCTTGTCAAACTTTTCGTCTTGATTTGATGTCGAAAGTGGATTGGACACGTGGTCTATCCTTTCATGTAGGTATCGGGAGTAAAAAAAATGTGGTGATCGAGCAAGACCCGGAGGACGGAAGACGGTTGTCCCGGGGCTGTCCGGCACTCGGCACGGCTGCCCAGCGCGAGTCTGTCCCAGCACGACTCTTGTGATGTCCGAAATCGTGTTCTTATTTTATTCTAGCATCGAACTCGTTGTAAAAACACTTTTGGACTTTTATTTGTAGAAAGAACCTCTCAACTAGCTATTAGTTCTTCAATGCTAAAAGAATTTCATTCAGCTGACGACATGATACTTACTTTAAATATATCACTCGATCACAACGCGAGGTAAAAGAGATTAGATACGAATAACAACACTAAAGAGTTGATTTTCCACAAGTTAGAAAAAAAAAGTGGGTGTTACATTCTTTCCCCCTTGAAAAAAATTCGTCCCGAAATTTGCTTACATCCTTCGAATAAAAATATTTCTCCATGAACTTGTAATCTAATTTCCAAGCAACTTCCTCGTATCGCTTAATAATTAATAACTATGGCTGAAATTTTAACACCTCGTGTTCTTGGTAATATCGATGCCTCTAGTTGGTGTATCACTTTTACGCATGTCTGATTATAGAAACTTATTCCCCCGTGTGCATTCAAAAAGCTCAACCTCACCCTTTCCTCCAAGTCTAGAATCGAGAACTCAAAAATTAATCAAGCAGTCTTACTTGGATATGAACTGATTTCAAAATTGTAGCAACACTGCTGAAAGTGTCTTAATCAAAAAGGCTGCAAAATTAATCAAGAAAACAAGAACAACATTTCTAGCTCGACTCTTCCTAATCTCATCCCCAACTTGAGAAGATTGGTTTGAAAACGAAGCAAGAGCTAAGTTCCATTAGACTCAACATCTCCATTGAGAATTACGTGGTTTAAAAGGTTTTAGGTAAACTCATAGAGCTTGAGAATCACTTCTTGTAAGAGCTTGAAAGAACATGTAATAGGATGACACTTAATTATATCTCAATTTCCATTGTAGGCTGCCAAAATAAATTTGTTCAATTGTCTGATCAAATTTGAAAGATCCAAATGCCAATAACTTATCATTCAAAATGTCAAAGCCTGAAATGATAAGTTGTAGGAGGATTTAGAAACATAGGCAATTTCCATTAAGCAACATGGATCATGGTTCAACAATATCACCATATAGAATAATGAATTCACCTCAATGGATTCACGAGTTTGTTAAAGACAACTCAAAGTGAATGAAACTTTTCAGAAAAGCAACTAGATCAAACCCGCTACAGAAGAAGAGAACATGATAGCCTTAATTTGGTGTTGCATAAAGAAAATGACTGAGCATGAAACAATATACGTTGTGAAACTGAGCTAAAAATAATTTCACCTCAACAAGAAAGAACTTGCCACAGACAGAGTTACGGAATAAAAAGGTGGACAAAAGTTCCAAGAAGAATATTCCATCCTTTGAAGAAACATGCATGAGAGATGTGATCATACTGAAGGTCATAACTGCAAACAACTTTAGGAATGAAGTTCAATGACGAAAACTCATAAGGTCAAAATTTGTCCTTACGAAAGATGGATCAAAGAAGACTACTAATCAAGATATCCAAAGTTACGAAGGCAAGCTCCAACGTTTAAGAACTGAAAGTGAGTCATGACTCGATATAGGAAAAGAAATAATGGGCATTACTTGCGAATTGTGAGTCGAACAAGGTCTTAAATAGACAAGGGCTCACCATTAATTGAAAGGTTCCAAAAAAAAACTTCTTATAATCCAAGTAAGTACTGTTGATTAAAATCATTCATTCTAGCTACGAAGGTCACACTCTCTCGTTCATTCTTCTGAGGCTGAACATGGTAACATCGTTCTAAGAAACCGTGGATTCCAAGTTGACATTCATCACGTCATTACAACAAAGTAATTGTAGTCAGTCAAAAGCCATATCTTCATAATATTCTTGCATATTATAACAATCATTCTCTTAAACCATTTTAATCATCCGTGTGCTTCTCTGCCTCCAATAAAGGTCGTCTCCATCGTGTCGCCACTTTTAATGAAATTACGCGAGAAAATGCTATATTGATTTGCATCGCGAGTATGATCTCTTGTCATTGCATAGCTACATCACTTAGCATCAGCTCTTCTTATTTCGCTCCTTTTTTTTTAAGCTTCATTTCGTCTTCTCTATCATCATCTTCTTGAAATCTTCCTCGTATTTCTTTTGTCCTTATCATTCACGAAAAACGATAGAAAATAGTAAAATGGTTCCACACTAAGCTTGCTTCAACGTTTCGCGCCATTCCAAAGAATAGAAAAAGTTTCATGGTTCACCGGCCTCCATTCGCACTCTCGATCTCCTTGTCTCGTATCTCGGTAATCTAGGAATTTCGCCCCTCTTCCCTTTCTCGTTCATTTTCATCGCTCGGGAAAGCGATAGATAAATTGTCAACTTACAACTATGGTTCGCGCACATTCCATCTAGCTTAGTCTTAGGCACTCTAAGTTCACAACACATTTCACCACCTCATAGATCAACAAATATCACATTTAAAGTCATTCATACTTAGAATATCAACTTTCAACTTTCATGTAAAAACAAACAATCCATCGCCCCTCATCAAAACTCGTTCTTTTCTCAAACATTAGCAAATACTCTTCTCAACTCGAAATCAATCCCTCACAGAAAGATTCTACTTCCTCCTTCGTATAAAAATTTTCTCCACTTTCTTTCTCAAAAATTTTCTCATCGTCCTTTCTCCGAAACTTTCTCATAAAAATTTTCACATAAAAAAAATATTACCTCTTTCTTGGTTGAGCGTGGCGAAGCGGGATGTTGAGCCTTCCAAATTTAATCTTATTTTAGTCTAGCGAATCGAATCTAGACTAAGAATGAAAAAGACTATCGGGTCTAGAGCGGAAAGAAAAATTGCTCTGATACCACTCTGTCACGACCGCATTTTCTAAGGATAGAAAATACGGTTTATCGCGACTAGGGGAGGATGAAAGAAGCGTGGAAGAAAGGGGTAACTATGGCACAACTGAAGCTTGAACTGAAATAACTCACATAGTATATATCAGAGTGCACGATACAAAGAGTGCAAACTCGACTTTTGCACTGCAGTGGAAGAGTCAAGAGCAGATAACGTCGTGTATGGAGACACGTCGCATCCGAGTACTATTCTATCGAAGGATCTTCATCGTCTATGCTCAACATCGCCCGCCGTCATCACTGCTCAACCTGCATATTTTTAAAACATATGCAGGGCTGAGTACTTGGTGTACTCAGTGGACACGTGCCGAAATATATTTTCATAACAACTGATTTTGTCAAGCCACTCTTTGAGTGAACTCGGGGTTTTAGGAAAAGTCCGAGAACACTAAACATTTTTCTTTTCCTTTTTCAAAAGCGATCTTTCGATCTATTTTCCTGGAACATATGCCGCCGATTTCACTATCTCTTGTTCATTCATCAATCCATTCATCATTCATCGTTCCTTTCATCATTCTCTTAAATTACCCATCCCAACATTCATCAACATAAGGAAAACATGCCATAATATTTCTCAACGTGCCACACATAATCACGTCATAGGATACATTCCTAAAAAATACATGCATCATATAATTCACTCAACTTGGCAACAAGTGATATTTCCACATAACCACGAATCTGGCAGAACTGCGCAGTTAGTTTGTAAAATCACCAAAAATCCATCCGACCTCATATGAAGCTAAAATTTGGTCACAACATAGTAGACACATTCAAGTTCATCCAGTTAAAATTTCACACCGAAGTCATATAATTTGGTTAGTCAAAACAACAATGCAACCCTCTGGTCGGAACATAAAAATTCTGGCAGTACTGCGCGGTTCGATTGAAAAATTTACCAATACTTAATCCGATGTTCAATGAGGCTGAAATTTTCACAAAACATAGAAGACACTTCAAATTACATACAGTCAAAAATTCACATCAAGATAAGGCCATTTGGTCGGTCAAATAGAAAAAGAAACTTTCTGGGCGAGAATACAAGTTTCTGGCAGAATTGCGCAGCCAACTTCAAAAATTTATTAAAAATTTATCTCTCGTCAAAAAGGTCTGAAATTCACACACAAAACAGATAATAACTTGAAGTTTACTCAGTTAAAATTTCGTGTCAAAATTCGATCTTTTGATTGGTCAAACATATGTCGGAATCCACTGTCCGAACACCACAGTTTTCAGGCTTCAAAATTTCGAGATCAGGGTTTCTTCCTCATTCATCCAAACACAATTTTTCATGCTTCCAACACACAATCATGCTTCAAAAGGTTCTCACAATCATGTTCTCATATATTCACACATCATTCACCAATGATTCATTCAAACTTCACACATATTCATTTAAAATCGCATATTCACAATTGTTCTCATACAAACACAAATTTCCACCGATTAATTATGCGATCTAAGATTCCTACACTCACTACATGCATGAATGAATCAAGAACAAGGTTTCAATGAAGAAGATGAGGAAAAGATTCAATTATACCTTCTTGAATCGAAAACCAAGCGGTAGAAGCAAAGAATGATGCGATTCGTCGGGAACTCTTGAAAATCAAACTCCAATGGATGCAAGAACAAGGATTGGAAGAAATTTTGGAGAGGATGAAGAGGGTGTGAAAATCTTGATGGTAGCTCTTTGTTGGTGAAGTAAAAGAATTTGGAGTGGATGGAAGTTATATATAGAGAGACAAAAGAGAAACAAAAGCATGGAATGAAAATTACATTTTTCACAAAAGACAAAAACTCCCATCTTGTCATTTCGAAACGACGACTAATAAATGCGGCCGTCGTTTGGAAAACGTGAAATTTTGTTTGGAGTTGAACCGTGGTTCGTAGAACGCGAACCGTCGTTTGGAAAATGTGAAATTTCGTTTGGAGTTGAACCGTGGTTCGTAGAACGCGAACCGTCGTTTGGAAAACTTGAAATTTCGTTTGGAGTTGAACCGTCGTTCGTAGAGTGCGAACCGTCGTTTGGAAAACGTGCTTGATGTGATGCGGTTCTTGTCAAACTTTTCGTCTTAATTTGATGTCGAAAGTGGATTTGACACGTGGTCTATCCTTTCGTGTAGGTATCGGGAGTAAAAAAAATGTGGTGATCGAGCAAGACCCGGAGGATGGAAGACGGCTGTCCCGGGGCTGCCCGGCACTCGGCACGGCTGCCCAGCGCGAGTCTGTCCCAGCACGACTCTTGTGATGTCCGAAATCGTGTTCTTATTTTATTCTAGCATCGAACTCGTTATAAAAACGCTTTTGGACTTTTATTTGTAGAAAGAACCTCTCAACTGGCTATTAGTTCTTCAATGCTAAAAGAACTTCATTCAGCTGACGACATGATACTTACTTTAAACATATCACTCGATCACAACGCGAGGTAAAAGAGATTAGATACGAATAACAACACTAAAGAGTCAATTTTCCACAAGTTAGAAAAAAAAAGTGGGTGTTACATCCATAGAAGGGATTTATAATAAATGTGATGTATATTAAATTCAACCCGGCCTACTTATATTTTTCTTTTGTTTCTTGAACTTTGTTTATAGTTTGGCGTTTTTATATATTAAATTAAGTGAAAGATATGCATTAAAATCCCACTAGTCTCGAATAAATATATTATTTTCATACGGTTAATTTTTACCATGAATTATCCAAGTTTATACATTCAAAATATTATTCTCGATTCTCACATAAAATGTGATTTTCACATTAATCCATGAACACAGATAAAGTGATATAATTATGTTATGACTATGAAAAAAAATACACTAGAACATTTAGTGTCTTAATACCTTCATAAATAACTTTATAGCGCCTAAATAAACACTTTATTAAGCCAAAACGTGTAGTTTCTTCATAGCCTCCAATAAATATAGTATAAATTCTCAATTGATCCTTGATTAACACTCTCATTTTCATTAGCCGTTGCATATCTGTTATTCTTTCTACATCGTTGGGTCGAAGACTTGAAGCACAACGACATAAGCTTGATTCTGGCTGTATTCATAGGCCGGCGGTGGGGTCGGTCGGCCCCCCTCGACCCCAATCGCCGTTCATTCCTAGATATGGTTATATGTCTTGGTCATATTAAAATACTAATTTTGTTAATAACTAATGGTTAATTAATCTCATTTTGACTTGATGAATGAGTTAAATATGGATTGACTTGATTAACATGTTAAATATGAATTGAAATATATAGGTTAGGACCAGAAGCGAAGACACTTAATTGATTATTATTCTATAGGACAAAATATGTTTTTTAATATACGAGCCTAATTTCGGACTTTAAAATACAAGTACACTACTAATTATTAATGTATAGGATAAAATATATTTTTTAATATACGAGCCTAATTTTAGACTTTAAAATAAAAGTACTCTACCTAATTGACAAAATCTATTAATGTATAGGACAAAATATGTTTTTTTAATATACGAGCCTAATTTTGGACTTTAAAATACAAGTACTCTACTAATTATTAATGTATAGGATAAAAATGTTTTTTTAATATAGGAGCCTAATTTTAGACTTTAAAATACAAGTACTCTATCTAATTGACAAAACTTATTAATGTATAGGACAAAATATGTTTTTTTAATATACAAGCCTAATTTTAGACTTTAAAATACAAGTACTCTACCTAATGGACAAAATCTTTAAACAGTGGATCAAAATATCTTTTTAAATAAATATGCGAGACAAAATTTAAACTTTAGTCAAACTAAATAAATAATAAGTCTAATATTTTGTCGCATTTTTACGAAAAATTGAAAGTATTGAAAACAACTTTACAAATGTTGTGAGTGAATTAGTCAAATGTAGTGAACTTAATACCTAATGACCTATAGATACAATAAATTTTGCTAGCCAAAACCTAAAGTCATAAAAGAAAATACAAACTGAGACTCGTTCAGTTTCCCTTATATGGCCTGGTGGGCCCACGTAATTGGATCTTTTTTCAAGTGTTCAGTGTTGGAGAATTGCGGCTGGTTAGGGGCTTTAGGTGTTAATATTTGTTTTTTAATTAAATGGTTGCTGAAGAAAATACCCCCGCCTATTATAGAGTAGAAGGAATATTGTTTTTAGTCCACGAACTTTGTCAATGTATCATTTTAGATCCGTGAACTTTAAAAATATCATTTGAAGTCAGTCAACCATGATTTAATATCAATCGAAATATTTTTTTACTATTTTCAAGTTTTTTGGATGAAAATACCCTCAATACCGGGTACATATTTTTAATAAACTTATCACATACCCATATTTTTTTATACATATTTTTACTACTCCCTCCGTCCCTGAAATTTTGTCACATTTCATTTTCTGCACTCGTTTTGAACAAATGATACTTCCTCCGTCCGCAAAATGTTGTCCATGTTTGACTCGGCACGTGTTTTGAGAAATGTAAAGAAAAGTGAGTGAAAGAAGTTAGTGGAATCTAGGTCCCATATTTATATATTGAATTTATAAAAGAATGTGAGTGTAATGAGTTAGTGGAATATGAGAACCATTTACCAAAAAAGTAAAGTAATAGCAAAGTGGACAACATTTCACGGACAGACCAAAATGGAAAAACTGGAAAACGTTTCACGGACGGAGGGAGTAATAAATAATTAATGAAGAAAGGTTAAAGTAAGATAGAGAATAATGTAGATAAGACTCTCTTCTACGTTATTCTCTCTCTTACGTTATTCTCTCTTTTTTACATTATTAAGCAGTACATTGCCATTACTCGGTTGATTACATCCATTATATATGTTGTGTTTACGACATCAGACACTAGTACCAAAATATGCTTCTGTTAGCAAGAAGTTCCGCATACTATGTATGGATCAAAACAGACATGGCAACAAGTCGTTTTTTTCTCAACCACAATGAGTTATCCAAAAAAAAAATAGTGTTAAAAGTAATATAAATAGCGTTTCCAATGATTATCCGTATGATCAATCCAGTTCATTCACGGCTTCCTTCTGCCGTGGAGTTATGCTTTTTATAAAGGTAATGAACTCGGTGGGGGTCTGTCGACAGTAGACGTGGTCGACTTTCTTTCCCCTCGACTTCCTATTCTCTGCGTCTTCATGAGACGTACTAGCCTAGGCCCCTTGCTGTTCAGCCAATCTCTCCCTGAACTTTTGGGCAATTGCAAGTGGAAGAACATCATCCACTACTTCGTCAATATCCAACCTTGGCTGCTTCGCTGCTGTCCAAAAATCAGTAATGTATTGCATTAATGCACAACACTAACTGTATAATGTACAAATGTAATCAAATAATGCACCAATGAATTAATGTATCGCATTTGTGCATTAATGTATCGCATTAATGCACAACACTAATTGTATAATGTACAAAGATAATCAAATAATGCACCTGAATTAAAACTAAAATCATAATGTACACCAGTCCCTACAATAATGTACATATAGCAACAAATAATGCACAAATGAAAATAATAATGTACATATAGCATCTGACTTAATCAGATGGATGTAGCTTCAATCTAAAAAATAATGCACAGAACTACATACAATAATGTATACATTTCAGCAACTAATGCACGACATAATATAACATTCACTAAACCAAAATCCATAATGTATACCAAGTAATGCACAAACGAATATTAAACCAATAAAAAATTTTGTTAACAACTCCCTACAGTACTGAACAAATAGGATCAAATAATGCACAGATGATAACAACATTCACTCATTTACAGGCTTTTTATCAAACTGATTTATATAGTTTCAAACAAAAACATAATGCACAACAACTCATACAATAATGTACACATTGCATCATACAATGCACGAATAAATACAAGATACACTTAATTATAGGCTGTCCAAAATCGCCCAAAAATTACCTGCAGTCTGGGTTGGTTGGCTTCTGAAGGGCCTTCCTCGTTTCGTCATACTGGATCTGTGACACAAACCAAAAATCAAATCGGGATACAATCTTCTCTCTAAAATTGCCCAATACACAATTGTAAACCAGTTATTAACTACAAACTTCAATAATGAACAGAACCCTAGCACAAATGAACACAATTTTACGATTTACGAAAAATTGACCAAAACAAGTGCGAAAAACTTGAAACTATTTGGTAGAAAACAATGAATCTACGATTAGGTGGTGTGTCGTCGGTGATAATCGCCGCTTAACAGTGGTGTCGTCAGTGATAATTGGCTATTAATAACAAATTGAAGCATAAAAACCCTACCTTGATGTCTACTTGAACCGGAAGTCGTGCGCCAAGGGAGTACGTTTTCGACAGTGAAACGGCGTCGGAGGCTTGAAAAAACGACGAAAATCAACTTTTGGGTTTGATTTTGGTGGCTGGTAGTGGCGGCTAGGGTTTGGAAATGAGTGGGAATTGGGGGAGACGATGTTGAATCGTGGGTTTGAGGAGTGAGACGGTTGGAGTGAGAGAGAGAGTGAGTAGATGGAAGGTCTATGAAAATCTATCTCCTTCCATTTTAATTCATGGTTGTTTTACAATTTTACCCATATAATGCACAGAATGAACCTAATAATGCAACACGGGATGATTTTGTGAGGCTTCATCTAGTCCGTCCATCATACTAATCTAATGGTTGATATTAAGAAGGAAATAGACACTAAGGGGGCAATAGGACCCTAATGCTCCCCAATATATATATATATATATATATATATATATAAGGATAGAGTCCCATTATTCACAAATCCAGTCTTAAAGACCGAACCGCAAAACCATACTAAATTAAGGTTTTAAGATCTAGTGTTTCATGAAGGAGATACACAAATTTATAAATTATTTTCGCCTTCATCACGAGCCTATTTTAATTCATCCGAAGGCAAATAAGTCATACTAACATGTTAGGAAGATTTAACTTCATTCCAGAATATATTACTTCATTCCATTATGTTTTTACTTCATTCCAATAGGATTATTACTTCATTCCAGTACGTAAATGTGGTTTCGCCGTCGCATACCATTCTTTCTCTTCACAATGCCTATCAGCACCGCCACAGCGCTGATATGGTGTAATAAACACATGGAATGATGTAATAAATTATTTGAACGAAGTATATGTAGAAGCATTTGAAGTCCTATTGGAATGAAGTAAAAACCTTATCCAATGAAGTAATAACGTTTATAAATGAAGTAATAAACCTACTTGAATAAATTGCATTTTTTAAAGTGAATAAAGTAAAAGTCTAGGTCAATGACTTCAAATGAAGCATATGTTGAATCATTTCAAAACCCACTGAAAGCAAGTAAAAACATGTTGTAGTTTCAAGGTATTATGTACGGAGTGAAGTAATAAACCTAATACAATGAAAAAAATGGGCTTGTAATGAAGACCGAAAAAAATTTACACAGCAGTACATCTCATCAAAGAACTAGATCTAATGGCCCTAATTTGGTCTCTAGTTCGGTCTTTGAAATTGGTTTGACATTGATCACAACTCTATATATATATATATATATAGGTGTGTGTGTATGTGAATGTAAATACTAAATATGGGGTGTTACAATAATTGATCTATGTCCGTAGGTGAAATAATTCTGCGACACGTTCTACCATCACATCACACTAATAAAAATATGAAACATCTATGTCAATAATAATTCCGCTGGTGGATAGTCGCAGACGGTTTTGGACAGGTGAAAAGTGAAAAATAACTTATATACCTAACTTCATTTTTCATATCCTTTAAATGATCATTTAATACCGGAAACACTAAATTCAATTTAATTACTCCCTATATTTGTGTAGAGATTCTGACCTAACTTCAATAAGTAGTATGATTCTTATAATCTCAACACAAATATAGGGAGTAATTGAATTGAATTTAGTGTTTCTGGTATTAAATAATCATTTGAAGGACATGAAAATTGAAGTTAAGTATATTAGTTATTTTTCACTTTTCACCTGTCCAAAAACCACATGCGACACACGGCTGAGCAGAGCCACTTCCAGCTCCTTCCTAGCGGCGACGCCCCTGGCATAACCATCCTAATCGAGCTTAGGTCGAAGTTATCCACCAGTGGAATTATTAGTGACGTAGATGTTTCATATTTTTATTAGTGTGATGGTTGAATTTGTCGCACAATTATTTCACCTACTGACATAGATCAATTTTGTCTTGAACTAGTCATTTCAAGTGATGTTTCAAAGCTAATAAAGATGATTTTTATATTTCTACCGCTGTGGGCTCTATTAGTAAATTCTATGTAATTTAAGATTGAAATAGTGTTGCATATATTAATATCACTGAATTTTCATGATAATAAAACAGTCATTTCCAGCCTTAATTCAACGGGCCCTTGCCCATTAAACGAGTCACAGAGAAAATTTAACCAACAAATCAAATTCTACATTGGGCCATTAAATGCACTATGAATGCCCCTATTTACCAATTCAACCACACCCTTATTTTATAAATAATAACCCTCTCAATCTCAACTCATCTTTGTAGTGCATAGACATCTCATCCGCCACAATCAGAAATCCAAGATGTACGGAACAATGTTCGCTGAGATGACGGTTGACGTACCGGCAACCGAAGCGTGGAAGCTCTACAACAGTCTCCTCTTGGTATTTTGACATGTTTTGTGAGAAATGCGTAAATTTGAGCCTAAAAAGATAGCTAAAAGTCGTAGATGAAAATCTGGAGCATTCAACCCGCCCAGCGGACCGCTGGCGGCCAACGACCGCTGAACAAGCCGCGGTCTGCTTCGAGAAAGTTGTGCTGAAAAGACTAGTTCAACACATAATTGTAACACCCCAAATCAGAATTTGCCTATAAATTTTCGTGTCAGTGCATATTATTATAGAATAATTTGCCTATATATTTTTAAATTTTCATCAAATTATAGTTTTTGCATACCGACTTTACAATTCACATGTAAATTATCAAACTATTAATTTGTTCTATTTTGCAACCAAACTATTAAATTCACATGTAAACGATCAAACTATTACTTTGTTCTTTGGTGAGGTTCGGAACGACGGATCAGATTAATCAAGGTTATATGGAAGATAACCGAACCCGGTGGATCAGTTAGCAAATTGTCGTTACTACTTGATCAAGTCAATCCTCAAACCGACTCACGCAAAGAAAATATTTATAACTCCCAAAGACTCGCACTACTTTAACAGTAAAGCGGCAAGAATCGGGGTCGATCTTACAGAGAAAATGTGATGCGAGTGTGTGTTTAGTGAACAGGGGTTTGGCTGCGGCCACGCTTTAACTTGGGAGTTTGTTTTAACTACTGGATTTATGCTAGGCAGAATTTAAACTAACTACTTGATTAAACCACGGAACAGTAAATCATTTTAACATTCATTATAACTAGGCACTTGGAACAATATTTAAAGGCGAGAAATTAAACTGTGACAGTGAACTTGAAGATCCGAAAACAAAAGAACTTTGATTCCATAATAGATCTCGTCCAAAGCGAAATATAAAGCGAAAACTAGCTACGAAATTGAAAGAACATAAAGCGAGTAAAGGCCGAGCGATTCTCGGTCGGAAACTGGAAACAGCGCCAGACAGAACTGAAGCCTCTGTCGCACTGAATCACTTACGCTTCACTAAAATTCTAAACTAAACTAGCTAAGAACTGGAACGAAAACTAACTAAACTAAGCTAAAACTAAAAACTAGGATGGGAGGGGGAATGAAGTCGTTCAAGGAGAAATTCGTGGTGGTGGATAACGAGAAGCGTGTGAAGGAGGCAGAGGTTGTGGAAGGTGGATTTCTGGATCTAGGGTTCACGCTGTATCGTATGAGATTCAATGTGATAGAGGTGGAGGGAAACGAGAAGCAGTGTATAACTCGATCTACGATCGAGTACGAGCTCAAAGAAGAAGCTGCAGCTAATGTTGAAATCGCTTCCATTAAACCATACAATGGCCTCATGCTGCTCTGTGCTAAGTATTTGCTCCGCAACAATGACAATTGATCAACTATAGCCGCAACAATGACAATTGATCTACTATTAACTTGGGACTGCGTGTTTTACTTTCATGTTTGCTAAAATAAATTTCTATCCTCCTACTATATATCTCTGTATTTCATTTTCTCTTTTTCCATGCTTTTAATAACAACAATCAATATGAATCTACATATTTTATCAACTCATAACTATGAAATCTTGAAAAAGTTGCCACAAGAAAATCCTAATCCCTACGTTAGCTATTAAAAGTCACACTTTATCCACCACGAATTTTTAAAAATGTTAATAGAAAGTGAATTGAAAATATTAACGAAATGGGAGTCGTACTCATTGATATGCTCGTTTTTTGCACTATTTTAAGGCCTTTATTTGCTCCATTTTGAGTATCAATGTTGCATTACATGTCCAATAATTACATATTTTATCTATTTTGGTATTTTGACGTGTTTTGTGAGAAATGTGCATATTTGAGCCTAAAAAGATAGCTAAAACTCGAAGATGAAAATCTGGAGCATTCGACCCGCCCAGCGGACCGCTGGCGGCCAACGATTGTTGAACAAATAGCAGTCCGCTTCGAAAAAGTTGTGCTGAAATGACTAGTTCAAGACATAATTGTAACACCCCAAATCAGGGTTTAGTTGGAAAATTCCTTTCTACACAAATTTGTCAATTTAGGCTGAAATTTTTATAATTTGTGCACAACACTGAATGTTATTTTATATAGAATTGGGGTTACACAAGTATCACGTCAGTAAGATTGAGCAAGAAAATAGAATTAAATCGGAAATTATATAGCTTATACAATAAAAGGGAGAAATGGTCATTTTGCATAAAAGATGCTATGTATATTTTTATCTCCAAAACTCTTCGAGAGGCACGATTGTTTTAGGTTTGTAATTTTTTTTTACTACAATCAAGACAATTATACATGGAATCATCTAGAAAGAATATGAATGATCAAAATAGTGTCATTTGTCATTTACTATTCATAATTAATTAAATAATGTGGCTCATGCTATAAAATCAAATATAGCTACTAGCCTACTATTCACCCCACTTTGGGGAATCAACCGATTAGTAATCAAAGGAGGAAGAAGAAGTTGCAATCTATGAAAGTTTCACTTAATTTGTGTTGACGCTTTGAACCAGTCGAACCAACGTATGGTTATCAAGGTAGGGCTCTCTTTTATCCTATTTTTCTTTTATTTGAAACTTATGATATGTTATGAGGTAAAATTTTCTGACCTCGTTGGTTGTCAAATAAGGTGTGTGTTACGTTTTGAGTTAATCTATCAATCCTTGTCCGTAGACGTCGGAAACATAAGTTTTTCCATTGAACTAAATTGAGTTGAACCTATGTATGATTTTGGGTATGAACTGACTATCTCAGTGCATTAATCCATGGATCTTAATTGGTCAAATTGTTGTTGAAAATGAATAATATATCTTATTTAGTGACTAAAATAAATTTATTAGAATTTTTAATGGTCATTTGATATATTTTGGAAAATTAATTGGAATATTGAAGTGAAAGATGTTTTTTTGAGTAAGGAATTGAATATGGTAATGACTAATAAGCAAGTGTGATTATGTGAGTGGATTAACCATAGAAATGAGACTAGAATTGATGATTGAAGCATATTCTAACGACTGCAAATAATTGAGATTAAAGAAATTTAGTTGATAAGGTTAATGAGTTTTATTTATAAGATTTGGTAAAAGAAATATGATTTAGAATGACTATGGATGTTAAACTAAATTTGAGGATTTACTAAGTAAGATTAGTAATTACGGAGTATAAAGTAACTAGCGGAAATAGTAACTTAGAATTTGATTAAGGGAATAAAAGACATGAATCACACATGGAATGGATAGATAAAATGAGTAGTATATGGAATGCATTTAATTGATCTTGAAATTTATCTGTGATTATTAATATTTTTAAATTAGTATTAAGTTGACGAACATAAAACTGTGAATAGTAATAGAATATTTGGTGATTTTTTTTTATTGGAGGATTTAAATAGGAGTAATTACTGCAATCTATATATATATATATACCTATATATAATGGGGTGTGCTAGGGTCCTTACAGCAACTTAGTGTAAAACACAACATAAATCACAACCCTTGGATCATTAGATTGGATGATTGTGATTAGTTACATTATCATACTAAAAATCTACATTATTAGTCGAGGTACATTAGACTAGAAATTTACATTATTAGACTAAAACTGTACATTTTTAAACAAAATGCTACATTATTAGCCGAGGTACATTATTAGGCTAAAAATCTACATTATTAGATGACACGTGGCATTAATCTAACCGTTAGATCACAAAACCAATGGATTGCATGTGTTTTGTGTTTCACTTATACTTGGCATTTGGATATGAATACATCCATATAATATATATATATATATAGGGTTTTGATCTATGCAAAACCATATTTAAATACAGAAACGCAGAATAATATCATGCGCAGGGCATTTTTAGGTCATGGTTAGTGTATTTTTAGGTCATACTAACCAAGTATGACCTAAAATGATCTTAACATGACATTAAACTCAAATCTTATAATATGACCTAAAAATGCTTAATTATGACCTTCCGTGTTTTTGGTTAATTATTAACCATTAGATCATCTAATCATAGGGCTAAGATTTGGGCTGCATTTCTGGATTTAAACACATACTTATTTTGATCATCTCTATATATATATATATATATATATATGTGTGAATGTAAATACAAAATATGGGGTGTTACAACAATTGATCTATGTCAGTAGGTGAAATAATTCTGCGACACGTTCTACCATCACACTATTAAAAATGTGAAACATCTATGTCAATAATAATTCCGTTGGTGGATAACTTCGACCTAAACTCGATTTGGATGGTTCTGTCAGGGGCAGTGCTGCTGGGGAACGAGCTAGAAGTCGCAGACGGTTTTGGACAGGTGAAAAGTGAAAAATTATTATATTCCTTACTTCATTTTTCATGTCCTTTAAATGATCATTTAATACCGGAAACACTAAATTCAATTTAATTAGTCCCTATATTTGTGTAGAGATTATAAGAATTATACTACTAATTGATTAACTTTATTTTACTCTAAATTCAGTGTTAGGAAAATTGGTTGGGTAGGTGGAGGAATGTGAAGTTAAGTCGGATTAACTTGTCATTACTCCCTATTGATGTATTGCATATATAACTAATCGATTTGAATCCTTATTATGGTACCACTTGCATCTAATACTTTGTCAATTTTGATTTATAATATAACTATATGCACGGTTCTTAGAGAGAGATATTGCACCGAATTTTCAACAAATTCAACATTTATTTATTGAACAATAGAATGGCATACTTAATTTGATTTCATTTTATTTAACCTTTTTTTTATAGTGATGCTCCCGTCTTTGTCGGGTAATTTCAATAAATGTTTAGACCACAAAACGTTTTAGTTTTTAAAGTAAGCAGCGGAATTCAAAATATCTAAGTGTTTTACACAGGCAAAAACATACGACGTAAAGTAAATTCTTATGACATCAGTTTCAATAAATAGCAGCGGAAAAGAGTTATCAAAAGAGAGTCATAGGATGACGCCTATGTATGAAGACACAACGCATCCAATTTTCCTATGCCGACTCAACATCCATTGCCATATCCCGTTCAACCTGCACATAAGGAATACATATGCAGGGCTGAGTATTTGATATACTCAGTGAACACGTGCCAAAGTATTTTATATAAGTTATGTCATCCATACCATAGTGAACTCGAGTTTTACGTTTATTTAAAAGAAAATATCACGAGTATCACCAAAACATTTTCATAGACTGGCCAGTCAAACAATCTCCCCACTTTCTCATCACAAACCAACAATCACATCATCATCCACAGTGCGACGAAAGTGTGGCCACACTATTTGCCCACGAGACCGGCCGACTAGCTAAGACGGCTCCCGATCCCACCAATGTACACAGCCTGATAGGGTTTGCGGCCCTACTCAGACCCGAATTCGTTTCACACAAAGCCATATAGCCTAACGGAGTAAACTCAGACGAACTAGGCATCAGGCACACAATCTCAACATCAAAACTGTCCATGACATGACATAACACTTTAAACCACCCTTATAGCTCCACAATCATACTTTAGAAAAATAAAAGAGTTTTCAGTTAAAGAAAGCCCACCTCGCTTGCTTAGATATCACAAAACACAATTCAATGTAACTCTCGCTCCTTGTGCTCACGTACGCACGACAACCCTTATCAACAACACAATAAAATCAGCCCTTCATCACAACCATTATCATGCATGCGCTAACGTTCCTTTCATCGTATCTTTAATTTTTACCCATCCCAAACGTTTATCAATACAAGGAAACACACCATAGCATACATCAACAAACAACACATCACTTCATCATAGAATGAGTTCCTTAACACATATGCATCATGTATATCCTTCAAGGCTTAACAACAAAGATTATTTTTGTAAGATAGAAATCTGGCAGAACAGCGCAATCATTTTGTAAAAATTATTAAAAATTAATCAGACCTCCGTTGGGGCTGAAATTTTACCAAAATAAAGTAGACACATCAAATATCATACAGTTAAAATTTCACATCAAACTCACATCTTTAGCTCGGTCAAATCAAAAACGAAACTTGCTAGATGAGAATACAAATTCTGGCAGAACTGCGCAGTCAACTTCAAAAATTCATTAAAAATTCATACCTTGAGTTGGAGAGAATTTGGACGAAGAAAGCTTGATATTTCGAATGGAATGAGAAAATGAGAGTGTGGGTGTGTGAATTTTGTGATGTTTTATAGTTGGGGTCGTATGCAAGGGAGAAATGGAGAAGATGGTGGAAAGAAGAAGATGTTTTATATGTGAATTCGCGATTCTGACCTTTGCGTGGCGACCGCTGCGCGACGTGCAACGACCACTGCACGTGTTACGAAAGCGGCGCATCTCCAACGGACCGCTGCGGCCCGCACAGTGACCACTCAGTCCGCCCTAAGGCCCGACCTGCTCCTGCACATGTGTGCAATTGTGCAGCGGCCGCTACGAGTTAATTTTTTTTGTGTGCACAGAAAATGCACGAAAATTAACAAGAAAAACAGAAAAACAAAATCGAAGGAAATAAAAACAAATTGGGTTGCCTCCCAACAAGCGCATTTGTTTTAAGGTCGTTGGCTCGACTTGAAGTGGCCTAACTAAGTGGACGGATGAACGACTCTAGTGCTGAAAACCACGAAGGGACCATTTTGTTCCAAATGTTTCTCCACCATTTGTATTTTCCGTTCGAGTTCTTGAGCACATAGACTTCGGGATCGGCTAGAGTTTGGGACATTTTCTTGTCTTTCTTCTTCCTCTTAGACTTTTCCTGCAAGGGGGGTTGAGCATGATTAGGCTTGTCCTTTTTAGGAACTTGAGGAAGAGTATGGACAATAAAGATAGAAGGGTTTATAGAATCCTCCATTCTTCAATTAAGCACCTTGGAATATTGAAGTGAAAGATCTTTTTTTGAGTAAGGAATTGAATATGGTAATGACTAATAACTAAGTGTGATTATGTGAGTGGATTAACCATAGAAATGAGACTAGAATTGATGATTGAAGCATATTCTAACGATTGCAAATAATTGAGATTAAAGAAATTTAGTTGATAAGGTTAATGAGTTTTATTTATAAGATTTGGTAAAAGAAATATGATTTAGAATGACTATGGATGTTAAACTAAATTTGAGGATTTACTAAGTAAGATTAGTAATTACGGAGTATAAAGTAACTAGTGGAAATAGTAACTTAGAATTTGATTAAGGGAATAAAAGACATGAAACAAACATGGAATGGATAGATAAAATTAGGGGTGGCACGGTATGGTATACCGCACCGAAAATGTCATACCGCATATCGTACCGCAAATTGTGGTATGAGAAAATGTCATACCTATACCTTACCGAATCTTAATGCGGTATACCAAAAATTCGGTATGTCAATCTTTGAAAACCTTTACCTTACCGACATTTCGGTATACCGTACCGTGTTGCGGTAT
This sequence comes from Salvia splendens, assembly GCF_004379255.2. Classification (NCBI taxonomy): domain Eukaryota; kingdom Viridiplantae; phylum Streptophyta; class Magnoliopsida; order Lamiales; family Lamiaceae; genus Salvia; species Salvia splendens. Next base: position 32,606,856 of record NC_056046.1, read on the forward strand.
ACCGCAAATCATACCTGTTTGATTTATAAAATATTGAAAATAACATTTTATCTATCTAGAAAATGTCCAAAATATAAAATTCCATCACAATCAAACATAATTCATGTCATTCAAAAATCAAAACATAGTTCATACATTCAAAACATAGTTCATCAATATTCATACAACTTCTAAAAGGTTAAATAACATGGTTTGGGTAGAGAAAGTGATGCTTGAGCTTCAAAGAAGATGACATTCCATTATGCATCAATCATCAATTCATCATCAACACCTGTTCGAGATTAAACAACAAACATGGAAAGCTCATATCAGAAAGATAAATACCAAAGCATTGATAGAAAACATGAAGCATAACATACTACTCTTCTCAAGCTCATATCAGAAAGATAAATTGGCTTTTCTCAAGCTCATTCAAGACCAACTTAGAAGCAAAATATACTCTGTTCAAAACAATAAGCAATGATTTCTAATAAACCACATGCCAAAACTACCAATCAGGTCAAGTGTTGAATTATAGTAAAAAGATGCGACTAAAGATAGATAATGTTTCTCAACAGTCAACAGAGTAGATAATGTTTAAAAGCACATACTTTAGAATAATACTAGAAATTAAAATGAATAAAATGTAAACAATCTCATTGGAAATAACAAGAAAACAAACTCTAAATAACACAAAAATGAAAACATTGCAAAAAGACCTATGAATAGAATTAATACAGCTATGGTTTTCAATTCTTGTGCTAAGACTGTAACAACTCACAGAGATCATCACCCATCTAATTGCAAGCTGATTTCAGACTGTAACAACTCACAAAGGATTAGGCAAATGATTGTGAATTGCAATTCTTGTGCTTGTGAATTGTGATAGGCAAATGATTAGCTCAACTAGGAGGTGTTACTTGAGAAGCATCTTGGCCCATGTTTTGATTTACAAAAGAAACACAAAAGGATAATTAACATCTATAAGGATATAAAGCTAATAATTGATACTAAAGAGTAAAGCAACATACTCTTTTCTATTTCTTCAATTTCTCTATAAAATTCAAGGTCGTCATCAATGGGATCCTTATATAAGCTAAAATTTTCAGCTCTAAGCAAATCACTAGTGCACACCAATGCCTCTACCATTTTTGGACTCAAACACATTCTAAAAGGATCCACAACCCTTTTACTTAAGCTAAAAGCAGACTCACTTGCAACCATTGAGCTTGGAATTGCAAAGATATCCTTCGCTATTAGTGAAAGGATTGGATACCTGGATGCATTTAATTTCCACCACTCCAAAAGATCAAAAGTATGATTAGACCTCTTCTCCATCTCATCAGCTAGGTACTTATCCACTTCATTTGATATTTGATTCAGTTGGTCTTGTTCAATTTCCTCTTGCACTCCATTATACAATTCATCAAAGAGATACAATCCACCTTGGCCAATATTGTCTCCAACATCCTCACATTCTAGAAGTGGCCTCTGATTCAACACGATATCATTTACTCCCTTATATTCTCCCCACAAACTGACCAAGTCATTTTTAAATCGATCACACAAGTGTTGAAGTTGTTGGTCTTGATCAACATTTGTTAAGCTCCTAACTTTCAGTTTTTTTACACTAACTTTAAGCATTTGAAGCTTGTTCCTCGGATCCAAGACATTAGCAATAAAAATCAGTGGATTCATTTTACTCCAATCCTCCCAATATTTTTCAAATTTCAGTTTCATTGCTTTTGCAACCTTTGAGAGAGTGAAATCTGAATCACCACACTTTTTCTCAATCTCAATTTGTAAAGCAAACATTGAAAGTGCAATCAAATGGGACGTAGGAGTTTTAGAAGCACTTAGCTGTAAAGTCAGGTCATAGAAACTTTTGAGGAAGTGTACAAATGCTTTTGCATTATCCCAATCTTCTGAACTTGGAAGCATCATCGCCCTACCCTTTTCATCATTCTCATGGAAGTATTTTATGAAAGGAACACATTCTTCAGCCATTCTCTCAAACACAATTCTATACTTTAATGCAATATCAAGCATTTTATAGGTAGAATTCCACCTAGTTTTCACATCCATGGGAACGGTTGATGTACTAGAAAACTTAGTATAGCAAACTCCCTAAATTTGTTCAATCTTCCAGGCGAATAATGAAGAAACAAAACTGCGTTCCTTATAGGCTTAATTGAAGATTTCAGCTCTTTCAAACCATCTTTAACAATCAAGTTAAGTATAAGGCATGCACATCTTAAATGCAAATACTTCCCATCGAACATCAAAGTTTTATCAATCCTCATTCTCCTTTTCAAGTATTCAATCGCAGTATCATTAGACGATGCATTATCAACTACGATTGAAAACAATTTCTCTATTCCCCATTCCCTTAAACAGATCTCAATCAACTTTCCAATTTCTTCCCCTACGTGGCTTGTGATTTTAGTGAAGTTGATAATTCTTTTATGCAACTTCCAATCATTATCCAGAAAATGTGCAGTGACAACCATATAATTTATATTCTGAAGGGATGTCCAAGTGTCAGTAGTGATACTGACTCTTTGTCCATTAAGAACAACTTGTATTTTTTTTTTCTCTTCTAAAAACAGGGTATAAAACATACCTGCCACTCTCATTCTACTGGGCATTTGAAATCTTGGTTCAAACTCATTCACAAGAGCAACAAATCCCTCATTCTCAACTGCTCGAAAACACACTTCATCTCTGATCACATATTGAGCCATCTTCAGTTCACACCTTTTCTGACTAAAAGAGTGAGGAACGATGCGACTTCCTTGTTTCATAGTCTCTTTCGTCAACACCGTTTGACCTTTCTCACTGCTCACATCATACAATGGACTTAGCTTGCACATGTTGACTAAGTGATTTTTCAAGCCACTAGTACTCCCACGAGCAGCCGGTATTTCAGTTTTGCAGTAATTACATACCCCTATTTGTATCTTGCCGCCACTCGTATCCTTTGTCTGTTTTGGCAATGCTCCCAATATGGACTTTTATTTCTTTTGGTATGAGGTAGAGGAGGTTTGTCTTCTACGCCTTCTAACGATCGTTTTTTACTGGAACCATCATCAATTGTTGAATTATTTGGTGTTACTGAAATAGGCAGACTTGGGAGCATATGAGAAGCTCCAGATTTCATCCTGATAAGACAATATATTTTAATGTTAGCACTACTTATCATCACAGAAACTGACTTATTATTGAGAATCATAACATAGAATTACATAACCTATTGTTAATTTTAAACAGAAAATTAATTAACCCTTGGTGTCTACAAAGTCTAAAACATAGATCCAATGAAGTTATAAATTATCACTAGTTACTTCACAAGAAAAGCTCATTCTATTGATACCAAGTATACAATAATGCACATTTATAACAACAAATATCTCTAGGCGTAACTAAAATGGGAGAAACAATAAATAAAGCACACACTGCCATTAAATCAACTACAAAAAAAAAGTTTTTTGCTCTTCCATTCAATAAACCTTGTCTATAAAACTGAAGAATCATTAAATCAAGTACAAAAGGAGAAATTTTGTACGAGTTTATAGCAGCAACAGCCAACAACACATATCCACTTCACACCCATTAATTCATTCCTAAATCCCAACAAACAACCCATTGAATTAGAAAAAATTGCCAAAAGGGATAAAAATTAAATTCACTATCAATTATGTATAATACTTACCAATTAGGGTGCGGACGGCGGTGGACGAAGTGGTGCGGCGGAGTGGTGGTGGTGGAGTGCTGCTGCGGCGTGAATGGAGAATTGAGAATCTGAGATTAAGAATTAGGGTTAATGAATAATGCTTTACGAATTACGGCTCTAATGACTAATCTTTCTTTAGTTTTGAAAATATAAATATTAAAATTTTATAAATAATAAATATATTAAATATTATAATTTTATAAATAATAAATATATTAATATATATAATTATTAACGGTATATACCGCAAAATTACGGTATATACCGTAATTTTGCGGTATATACCGTAATTACAGTATAATGCGGTATGATGCGGTATAAGCAAAATTCATACCTTTGCCATACCTTAATCTAACAGTAAGGTATCATACGGTACCGAAAAATGCGGTATACCAAAAATGCGGTATTTTTGGTATTTTTTCGATACGGTAAGTGCGGTATTTCGGTATTTTTGCCAGCCCTAGATAAAATGAGTAGTATATGGAATGCATTTAATTGATCTTGAAATTTATCTGTGATTAATAATATTTTTAAATTGGTATTAAGTTGGCGAACATAAAACTGTGAATAGTAATAGAATATTTAGAGCGGTCAGCCAAGGATGAAGAATGAGACTTTCGTTTTGGACCCTACCAAAGTGTATCAAAGAGGCACGACAACCCAGGAGGACGGTATTCCTTACCTTCATATACCTGACACGGATAATACTGAACTTGCAGGTCGCATAGGGCTTGCCCTGATTGGAAAATTCTCACACTCCATCCCAGCCCCCCACTTGATTCGCAAGGCCCTGTCCAACTTCAAACTGAAAGGTACGCTAAATTGGAACTTCATTAATGCTAAGCATATCCTCATTACCTTATCTGAGATTGATGATTAAGTGAAAATATTATGTGGAGCTAGTAACAATAATACCTGGTTTGTTGAGCATCACCCGATGAGAATGTTTAAATGGACCCCTGATTTTGACCTCTATTTTGAGACTCCCATTGCTGCTGTTTGATGAAATTTGCATGCATTACCCATCCATCTGTTTGAGGAATCTATGTTATTTTCCATTGGTAATTTGGTCAGCCTATTCAAATTGATCATAACACTATCACACGTGCACGGTTGTCATATGCACGCATTTGCATTAAAATAGATATCTCAAAGCATGTCCCAGAAAAATACATGCTTCGACTTGGGGGAAAAGATGTGACTTTGCAGGTCAGATGGGATAAGATCCCACACTACTGTTCAGCCTGCAAGCATGTTGGCCACTCATAGGACCATTGCTATGCATTTGGAAAGAAACCAGCACCACCAAAGAAGGACTTCTCCAGACCGATACCCCAACAACAGAATAATATGAGAAGGGATCAGGGGGATCAACCCCAAGGAGAGAAATTACATGGACAGACAGAGCCAGATTCGGGGTGGAACCATGTGGGTAAGAAAGGCACATATATGAGTACATCTGTGACACAAAAACAATATAAGGGATCTCAGACACCGAGGTATGAGTATAGAGTTGTAGCAAGCCAAAACGACAACACCCCTGGTACTAGCCTTTAGATTCGAGAGCCTCTACTTGTTCCTAACTCAGGCATGCTTGACCAACACCCAGTTGGTAAAGGCAAGAAAAAGAAGAAGAGAAGCCCAGAGAGTAGATCCAGATACAGAGAGAGAAGACGGCTGAGGAGGCTAGAGTAGGTGGAGGGCAGAGCCGTGTCAGAGACAGAGGGCTCGGAGTTTGAGACAGATGATGGGGCAGAGACACGGAGTAGGCCGAGATCTCTCTCACCCACCTTTAGAGGGAGTCGGTTAACTGACCTTGAGGATAACACGGGGCTTGGGGTTCACAGTAACAGGTTTGATATTTTGGAGGATGAGGAGCTTGAGACAGAGTCGTCCATGGCCTTGGTTCTGCATGACGGGACCGCGGATGCTCAGATTATTGATGAGGCTAGAAGGACAAAGGGGGTACGGAATGGAGCTGCCAGAAATGGGAGCTCACCGATGGAGATCACCGGAGATGGGGATCGCCGCCCTATGATTAAAGTACCGATGAAGAAAGCGAGGGTTTCTACCTTGCGTACAACCTGATTTGTTTCCTCATGACAAGCCAGTTCCTAGTGTGGAACGCGCAGGGTGTGGCAAACGCCCGCACTAAGAGACATCTCAGATATCTGATTCGAGAACACAAGATTTTGTTTGCAGCAGTGATTGAACCACAAAGGACACCGCCAGCTTTAGGGAGGAACTTCCAGTGCCTTCGGTTTGCAGGATCCAGTGAAAGTGGTCACATTTGGATTCTTGCCCGTGAGGATTGGACAGTGGAAGTGGTTGATGACTCGAGACAGGCCTTACACGTTAAGGTCTCTGCCGCAGTCTTCCATTTCCCGATCTACATCACCATAGTCTATGGGCGACATATGAGATAGACGAGACAGGTACTTTGGGAAAAGTTGGGAGACATCTTGCTGGCTGTGGAGGGAAGACCGTGGCTAGTGGGAGGAGACTTCAACATGTTCCTGACTAATGAAGAGAGACAGGGGAGTGATACAGACAGACATAGAGACATGATGGAGTTTGCAGATGCTATTGCAGAGTGCCAGCTGATTGACCCAGGTTTTGATGGACCAATCTTCACGTGGCACAGGGGGAGGCTTTGGGAGAGATTAGACCGCATCCTGATTGGAGAGCATTGGACATCAATTTTTGCAACTACCCGAGTAACACATATGGTGAGATTCAGCTCTGATCATGCACCTCTTTTGGTGAGATGCCAATTTTCTGTCCAAACCGCGAGACCGGCATTCAGATTTCAGAATATGTGAGTGCGGCATGAGAATTTTAGGGGCGAGATTGCCAGAGTCTAGGAGGCAGACACAGGGTATAATGGCATGATGAACCTCCAGCTCAAGCTTATCAGGGTCAATAAGTTCTTAAACATTTGGAACAGAGAGGTATTTGGCAACATTATCCAGAACCTAAAGGATACAGAGCTGGTAGTTCTTGAGGCACAGACCTTATATGATAGTGACCCGATACCAGCACATAGAGCCGAATTCAGTAGAGTTTCTGCAGAGCTCATCGTCACGGCAAGATGGAGGAAGAATTTTGGAGGCAAAAGGCGGCCATTAGATGGGCGGCTGATGGAAAAAGGAACTCCAAATTATTTCATGGATGAGTCAGACAGAAGAGAGTTAAGTCGAGGATGCACACGATCGAGGTTGGGGGACAGGCACTGACGGAAGAGACATAGATCAGGGAGTCGGTGGCAGCCTTCTTTCTGCATCTTCTGACATTGGACGTTGGGGACCTTGCACAGCCCGATTTATCCCTCATCCACACACTGCCGGATTCAGCTGACCAGGAGGCTCTGTGTTCGCTGCCGCAGGAGAAGGAGGTTAGGGATGCAGTTTTTGGGATCAGTGGTGATAGTGTGTCCGGACCGGATGGGCTCACTTCGTTGTTCTTTCAGTCATGCTTGGACATTGTTGGGAGGGATGTGATTGCAGCTGTGGGAGACTTCTTCAGTGGGGCGTTTATGCCCCGAAGTTTCACGGCGACCATGATCGTCCTCATTCGGAAGAAGCCTAACCCGGTCACTAGGGAGATTTTAGACCGATCAGCCTCTGTAATGTACGAACAAGATCATCACAAATATTCTTGCCTCGAGACTTGCACCTCTACTGCCCCTTGTCATTGCACCAAATCAGAGTGGGTTCATCAAGGGCTGCCTGCTTAGCGATAATGCTCTTCTGGTTCAAGAGTTGATACATGACCTGGGGCAGGAGCTCTCGAGTATAGGGAGATCGCCCAATCTGGCTCTCAAGCTGGATATGGCAAAGGCATATGATAGAGTCCAGTGGTCGTTTCTGCTCAAGGTCTTGGAAACGATGGGATTCACACCGACTTGGGTGGATATGATCAGGAGATGCATCTAGTCATGTTGGTTTTCTGTCCTGGTGAACGACGGCCTGGCAGGCTTCTTCCAGTCATCCAGGGGGCTGAGGCAAGGAGACCCCTTATCGTCTTCCCTCTTTGTGTTGGGGGCAGACTACTTATAGAGATGTCTTGACAGATTGATCAAGGGGGATAGAGAGATGGTATACAGATGCCGGAAAAAGGCCCCCGTTATCACTCACCTCTCCTATGCAGATGACATCATCATTTTCTCCAGGGCTCATAGAGAGGTGGTGGAGAAGTTGGTTGGATGCCTGGATCACTCATAGCCGTGTCTGGTCAGCTGGTGAATAATGGGAAGGCACACTTCTATTTGGCGAATGAGCACATGGAGTTTGCTGACATTGTGGAGAAGGTTGGAGGATTTCAGAGAGGGGTGATGGCTTTTACATACCTTGGGGTCCCGATTTTCCGAGGGGTGAGGAGGGCAGACCATCTTTTGCCCCTTAGGCAGAGGCTGATGAACAGGATCCACAGCTGGTCACACCGATAGCTTGCTTTTGGGGGTCGTCTGGCTCTGATTAAGAGCACCCTGGCCACCATCCCGCCACACATCTTACAGGTCATGAGCCCTCTGCTTGGATTTCTAGACGAGTTGGAGCAGATATAGGCTAGATACTTTTGGGGCACAGTTGGCGAGAAGAGGAAGCTGCACTGGATTTCTTGGAGACAGATTTGCTGCCTTTTGATGAGGGTCACTGGCGGAGGTCTTCTTTCCAGAGGGCTCCCGCCATGCATATTAGTTTTCTGGTTCCTTGTTTGATTGCTAGGTTTCTTTGGACGGAGAGGAACGGCTGCAAACATGGTGGTCGTCATTTTCGTCATTAACATGTTATTTGGTAGGTCACTCATCACCTGCATATGTTTGCTTTGGCCAGCAAGCTTGCCCTGACTCATTGGAGGGGATGCGCGCCGTCGGTTGATTTCATGCCTTTCTCCCCCAGACAGCGTGTCTTGCGGTCGCTCATGGTCCTATGGCATCCCCCTGATGCACCTTGGGTGAAGCTGAACACAGACGGTGCCTTCTCTACATCGATACTGGAGGCGGGGAAGGGAGGATTGGTTCGTGGCTCTGATGGAGGCCTTTTGCGGGCCTTCTGTGCTCCGGTTGCTGCATCATCAAGCTTTGAAGCGGGGCTTTTGGCTCTGATTCGGGGTTTGGAGATGGCTATGGAGCTTTCTACTCACATTTGGATAGAGCTGGACTCAGCGGCTCTGGTTAGTTTGTTGTCATCTAGACATCGTGGCTCCGCAGATTTTAGACATCATATGGCTTTGATCAAGAGCATGACATCTCAGCGGCGGGTTCGCTTCTCACACATCTACAGAGAAGGGAACTGGTGTAGCACCCCGAAAATTTGTGACTTATATTATTTTATTGATGAGGATGTTGATTGGGAAATTCAATTATGAAATTTAATTTCTATGTGATTGAGTTAATTATGCGAAATTAGTTGTTGTGAGTTATGTGAGATAATGTGATTTAATTTCCAATGTGTGAATTAAATTAAGTGGGATCATGCATAATCATTCTAGCCATTTTATTGGAATTTTCGTCCACTCCTATTTATTGGAAATGATATTATCTTTCTTGGATTTAATTAATTGTTTTGGGATATTTTTCCAAATTAAATCCAAGCCAAATTATCCCTATGTTATTCTACATGATTTTCGACCCCTTATTCATTCCTTGAGAATTTTCGAATCCTCCTATTAATTAGGAGAAGGAATTATTTTGTAGATTTAATTGGTATCTTGTTTATTTCCTTCTTCGAATTAAGATCCAATTAAATCTTACCATATCTTGCCAAATCTTTCCTTATCCTATTGGAAAGAATGCTTGGATTCGTTAATGGATACTTTATGGTGTGTCTCTACGTTGATGATCTGTTAATCATGGGTAGTAACACCTAAGTGATTAACTATACGAAAACCATGTTAAAGAGAAACTTTGACATGAAGGATATGGGTCTAGCCGATGTGATTTTTGGAATGAAAAATTCTAATTCAAAGGAATCATCTTGACACGATCTCATTATATTGAGAGAGTACTAAAGAGATTCAATGCCTATGATGGCATCCCGGCTAAGACGCCTATAGAGCTCAATGTTCACTTGAGCAAGAACAAGGGCGAGCCCGCTGCATAAGAAAATTATGCACGGGGCATTGAGTGCATTATACATTTGACTAATTGCACTAGACTTGACATTGCTTGCATTGTGCACAAGTTGAAGAGCATTATGCATTTGACCTATTACATAAGCAATTCAAGCAAGGAGCATTGGAGAGCTCTTGTAAGAGTTTTGAGGTACTTGAAATATACTCAAAATCATGGGCTATAATTCTCGATATACCCCCGGTACTTGAAGGGTACTGTGATGTGAACTGGATATCCGGTAACAAAGACTCACTTTGATCAAGTGGATATATCTTTACTATTGGGGGGATACTGTATCGTGGAAATCCACGAAACAGACATGTATAGCCCGATCAACCATGAAATCGGAATTCATAGCTTTAGATAAAGCTGCGGAAGAAGCCGAATGGCTTAAAAACTTCCTTGAAGATATTCCATGTTGGTCAAAGCCTGTGCCTCCAGTGTTAATTCACTATGATAGCCAAGCCGCTATTGGGAGGGCAAATAGTGGCTTGTACAATAGTAAGTCTCGACACATTCGTCTACAACATAATACCGTGAGACATTTGATCACAACAGAGGTGATTACAATTGACTACGTGAAGTCAATTGATAACCTAATGGATCCGCTAACCAAAGGGTTAAATCATGATCAAATGAATAAATTGCTAGAGGGAATGGGTATGAAATCCAGAAACTAAAGAATTGTCATAGTGGTAACCCAACCATGATGACTGGAGATCCCAAGAACTTGGTTCAATGGGTAAACTAACCTATGAGAGTTCGTGTGAAACACTCATCTACATCTATTCCCTAGAGAGCAACAGAGTGTTGAAAAACTTGCCTAGTGGTGAGGTTAAGTCTATGACTTTTAATGATCCCTAAAAGGATCTCGTTGAGATGAAGTTCTCAAGAAGACAAAGTATGGAAAGATACTTAACGAGGAATCACCTATGTAAGTGTGAAGTGGGGCCGCTTCAAACAACACACTTATGAATCCAAAGTTGTGTCCAAGGCATGAAATGGACACAAAATGTGAGAACGGATGAGGTTGAGGTGTTTAAGTGTTAACATCATTGTCTCGTTGCACTCCGTGGCGGAATAGTTCAAAGCATCGCGCTACTAGTCTGCCTGTGTATCCAATGGTGTTGACTATGGATGGTTCAAAACCAAAAACTACCTATCCTTATGCTTACATACCTCTTGAGGGTTGAGCTTGTGTCTGCATACATATGCATTTGGCAATTTCCACTATTGTGGGGGATTGTTGGAATCGTGCTTGGTCAAATGATTTTTGACTAATAATAAATGTTACAAGACATATAATTTTGTGAAATTAAATGCAATAACGTCGATTTACGTTCCGAGTAGATGACCATAGTATATTCATTTTCTCAAATCCTATTCCCGGTGAGTGAGAAATAATATATGAAAGTTGGGCACAATAAAGCTAGATTTGAGCTATGTGAAAAGACTAAGGGATTAATTAACTAGGTGTTAATTATCCCACATCGGGGATGATAAACTTCTTTGATGAAGTATTTAATCAGATGAATATGATAAACTTCTTTGATGAAGTATTTAATCAGATGAATTATCATGTGTAATAATTATCGTGGAATAAGACGGGTGACAGAGCCCACACGCGCGTACACGCGCGAGCCGCGCACTGCGCACCGTGACCCGTGTCCCGTGACCCTGTCCCGTGACACGTGTCCCTGTTCCGTGCCCCGTGCATCGGGCGCCGGGTGCGTGGTGCCTTGTGCCTTGGACCTTCGACCTTGGATCTTGGCAATTGGTCTTTGGGTGGTCTTTGGGCTGTTCTTTGGAGCTGGTCGTTGAGCGTGGTTCGAGCTCCCACTTGTTCTTTTTAGACCACCCCAAACTCCACGCTATCCCCGACGGGTCCTGGTCCACGTCATGGTCCCGCTGGACCCCGGTGCATGACGGGAGACAAAAGGTTCCCTCTGGACCCCGACGCACAACGGGAGACAAAAGGTCCCCGCTGGACCCCGACGCGTAACGGGAGACAAAAGGTCCCCGATGGACCCCGACGGTCGATGGTGTATCCCGTCGTGTAGCATGTCTAGGTGCGTCGTGTTTCTTCAGCTCCCACTGGTTAGTGCACCAGTCAATAACCCCCGTCGGTTACAGTCAAGCCATCATGGCACACATAATGGTTGTTGACTCCATCAATGCCCATGCGGGTGGACTTGGCCTATAAATAGGCAGTCACTCCATGCATTGCATATGTTTTTCAACACAGAACACAAGCATGTCATTTGCATAGCTCTCTCCCTCTCTCTGCATTGTCTTCCCGTCGAAGCTCTGCCCTCGCCATCATCTATTTCGCCGGAGCTTGTTCCTTCTGCGGTGCTGCAACGAACAAGACAAAGCCGTTTTATCTTTGGGAACGACACGCCAAACCGAGAGCACTACCAGGGCGTATCTCGTATTACGGAAAGAAGACTCCTCGACTCGGCTTACATCTTTACGAGCATAATTAAACAAATATTTTCCAATCATATAAAAATCTTGCCATATTAGAGAAACACAAGGCTTTAATAATTTGTGTTTAATCCCACAAGTTCATAAGCATAATTAAAGCCGGATTAATTAATTAAGGATGATAATTGGTTTTGTCTGAGGCGGCGCCTTGGTCGGAGAAACTTTTGGAGATGTTGCGTGAGTATGAGAGGGATGTTGGGTGATTGATTGCATGATATACATGGAGCTTAATCGAGCTCATTGTGTGACTGTTGGAAGAGGTTTTAAATAGAAGAATCTGAGCCGTTCTTTTCATGTTTAGTTAGCTGATAAATACTAGCCGTTGGATTGGATTCGGTTAGGTGTGAAATGTTAGTTGAAGTTGTATACATATACAACACGTGTGTATCTTCTTGTATTCTGTATTCCCATTCAATTGAATAAAAATTTCCCTTTCCAAATACGAGCTCTCAAGATCATCATCTTTCAATTCGCGTTCTCCACAATAACATTTACAATTGGCGCCGTCTGTGGGAACTATTGTAGTTTTCCCCAAAGTTCCAAGATGAGAATCGGAGTGAGGTTTTCAATCGCGATTCTTAAAGATGGCAGCTCGACTTGAAGCTGAGAAATTCACCGGCACCAACGATTTCGGGTTATGGAGAATGAAAATGCGAGCAATGTTGACGCAGCAAGGGCTCGCATCGGCTTTGGAAACGAAGCAGACAGATCAGAAGGAAAAAGGGGTTCTCGATGAGAAGGCTTTATTAAAGCAAGCCGAGATCGAAGCCAAGGCTCACAGCACGATTGTATTGTGCCTCGCCGATAAAGTGTTGCGGGAGGTGGCGAAGGAGACAACGGCTGCGGGCATTCTTGCCAGGTTAGAGGATCTTTATCTCACGAAATCTTTGGCCAACCGGTTGTATATGAAGCGTAGGTTGTATTCGTATAAATTCTTGGAGAATAGAGGGGTGTTAGAACAGCTAGAAGAATTTAATAAATCGGTAGATGATCTGGAAAATATTGATGCAACTATAGGAGATGAGGATAAGGCTATTCTGTTATTAAATGCTCTTCCTAGGTCTTTTGATCAATTGCGTGATGCATTATTGTATGGGAGAGATAAGGCGATTACTTTTGTGGAAGTTCAAACCGCTGTGAGAGCTAAGGAACTTCACAAAGAGGGAATAAGCAGTGAAGCTGGATCATCTATTGCAGAGACTCTGAACATTAGGAAGCATAAGTTCAAGAAACCCTTCAAGAAGGATCATGATGGTTCGAAATCTTTCCAGAATGGCCAGAAGGAAAGCAGGTCCTGCCATTGGTGCAAGAAACCTGGACATCTCAAGAAAGATTGCTTTGCTTGGAAGAAGAAGCAAGCACAAACTGGTGAGAAGCTGGTTAATGCCACTGATGGTGAAAATGAGATGGATGAAGATCTGATTCTTAATGTGATGGAGGATGGGATTGGTGGTTCTTGGATTATGGATTCAGGCTGCAGCTTCCACATGAGCTCCAATTTGATATGGTTTCAAGAGTTGAGTGAAAGCACTGGGTCAGTTATATTGGGCAACAATCAAGTTTGTCAAGTAAGAGGAATTGGCTCTGTGAAGTTAAAAATGAAGAGTGGCTGTGTGATAACCCTTACTGATGTAAGATATATTCCTCAAGTAAAGAGGAATTTAATATCCCTTGGACTTCTTGAAAGGAAGGGATGTAAATTTGGTTCATCTGATGGAAGGATGACTGTCAGTAAGGGAGGAAAGACAATTATGGAGCCTGACAGAAAGGGCAGTTTGTATTACCTGCTAGCCGAAGTGCAGATCTCCACTGATCAGATAAACTCAGTAGTCTCAGATGAGAGGCTATGGCATATGAGGCTTGGTCACCCTGCTCAAGGGAGTTTGAAGGAGTTGGTCAGGAAAGGAGCAGTGCAGACTCAGATTGATAAGCAACAACTCAAGTGTGAAGAGTGTGTGCTGGGAAAATCTAAGAAACAGTCATTTCCAAAGGGAAGACATCTATCTACTCAGCCGCTGGATTATGCTCATAGTGACCTTTGGGGGCCTGCTCAAGTGAACTCTATAGGTGGTGGCAGATACTACGTGACCATTATTGATGATTTCTCACGAAAGATATGGATCTTTATACTAAAGGAAAAATCAGAAGCTTTCAAGAAGTTCTCTACTTGGTGTTCTGAAGTTGAACTTGATAAAGGCTTGGTACTGAAGTGTCTCCGGACAGATAATGGCTTGGAGTATTTGTTGAAGGAGTTTGATGATTACTGCAAGAATAAGGGCATCAAACGCCACAGAACTGTCCCTATGAACCCACAACAAAATGGTGTGGCAGAATGAGCAAATAGAACAATTGTGGAACGAGTAAGATGCATGCTACTTTCTGCTGGTCTAGAGAGAGAGTTCTGGGCCGAGGCTGCCTCCACAGCTGTTAAACTGCTTAATATGTGCCCAGCATCAAGTATTGAAGGTGACATTCCTGATTACAGATGGCATGGAGCCCTTGGTGATTATTCCAGATTGAGAATTTTTGGCTGCAAAGCCTATGCTCACGTGAGGCAGGGGAAACTGGAAGCAAGAGCAAGGAGATGTATCATGCTGGGTTACCAAAGTGGGGTGAAAGGGTATAGATTATGGTGCACAGAGCCTAGAGAAGCAAGGATTATCATTAGCAGAGATGTAGTATTCTGGGAATATGAGATGCCATTCTCAAATAAAAGGTCTGAAACTGATCAAAGGATGATGGTTACTGATCTTGAGGTGGAGCCAGTAGAGGCCCCACCTGAGGCTGAGGATGCTGACAAAGACCAAGGATTTGATGTTGGTCCAGAAGAATCAGCAACTGGTTCAGATGTTTTGAAAGATTATCAACTTGCAAGGGACAGAGTTAGAAGGAAGAATGTCAAGATGCCCTCAAGATTTTCTGATTCAGAGATGTTATTCTATGCTCTCTGTGTTGCTGAGGAGGTGGAGTATAGTGAGCCAGCTTCTTACAGAGAGGCAATTCAATCTCCTGAATCTGATAGATGGATGCTAGCTATGGTGGAGGAAATTGAATCTCTACTCAAGAATGGCACTTGGATACTTGTAGACAAGGTGGAGGGTAGAAAGATTGTTAGTTGCAAGTGGATTTATAAAAAGAAGCTTGAATCAGTGGCTGATGGTGATCACATCAGATTCAAGGCCCCATTTGGTTGCAAGAGGATTCACACAAGAGGCTGGTGTGGACTTCAACGAGGTGTTTTCTCCAGTTGTAAAACATACCTCTATTAGGATTTTGCTTGCTGTGGTTGCCAAGAAGGACTGGGAAATGGAGCAGTTAGATGTCAAAACCGCCTTCTTGCATGGTGAGCTAGAAGAAACCATATATATGGCTCAGCCTGAGGGTTTTATCAGTACAGGAGATGAGGGAAAAGTTTGCTTGCTTAAGAGAAGCATCTATGGCTTGAAACAAGCAAGTAGACAATGGCACAAGAGATTTGATGATCACATGCTCACTTGTGGCTTCAAGAAATCTCTATATGATGAATGTGTATATATCAAGAGCAAGGATGGAGTACCTGTTGCTTACCTTCTACTCTATGTAGATGATATGTTGCTAGCTGGAGCATGCAAGAAAGAATTACAGCTGGTGAAGGATGACTTGACTGCAGCCTTTGATATGAAGGACTTGGGTCCAGCCAAAAGAATCTTGGGTATGAACATAGTCAGGGATAGAAAGAGGAGGCTAATATGGCTGAATCAACAGGATTATGTTCAGAGGCTCTTGAGGAAGTTCAAGATGGACAATGTCAAGGAAGCCGCAACCCCACTGGCTCAACATTTCAAGCTGTCAGTGCAGCAGATACCAGAGACAGAAGCAGAGGCAATTGAAATGCAAAAGATTCCTTTTGCTAACATAGTTGGGAGCATCATGTATGCTATGATATCAACAAGGCCAGATGTGGCTCATGCTATAAGTGTGATCAGCAGGTATATGACCAACCATGGAAGAGATCACTAGAAGGCACTTAAATGGCTAATGAGGTATCTGAAAGGAGCTGAGGGTATTGGTATATTGTTCAGGGGTGATGATGAGTACAAGGGTGATGTGATAGTTGGTTATTGTGATTCTGATTTTGCGGGAAACATTGACAACAGGAGATCACAAACCGGGTACTTGTTCACTATGTTTGGAGCAGCTATAAGCTGGAAATCGAGTCTTCAAAGTGTAGTTGCATTGTCAACTACAGAGGCTGAATTTATGGCTTTGACAGCAGCCGTGAAAGAAAGCTACTGGTTGAAGGGAATAGCTACTGATTTTGGCTTCAAACAACAAGCTATTTCGATAGGTTGTGACAACAATAGTGCATTGTGTTTGGCAAAGCACAAGGTGTATCATGAGAGGAGTAAACATATCGACGTACGTTTACACTTCATCAGAGAAGGCATAGAGAAGGGTGAAGTAAAGGTGTTTAAGGTGCACACCGATGACAATCCGGCTGATATGTTGACAAAGCCAATAAACCGAGACAAGTTTGAAAAATGCAAGTTCTTGGTGCGTATATGCAGGTTGAAGGAAGGTTGATAACATTCAATCAAGGTGGAGACTGTTGGGTGATTGATTGCATGATATACATGGAGCTTAATCGAGCTCATTGTGTGACTGTTGGAAGAGGTTTTAAATAGAAGAATCTGAGCCGTTCTTTTCATGTTTAGTTAGCTGATAAATACTAGCCGTTGGATTGGATTCGGTTAGGTGTGAAATGTTAGTTGAAGTTGTATACATATACAACACGTGTGTATCTTCTTGTATTCTGTATTCCCATTCAATTGAATAAAAATTTCCCTTTCCAAATACGAGCTCTCAAGATCATCATCTTTCAATTCGCGTTCTCCACAATAACATTTACAAGGGAGATATTCCGGCCACTGTCTGAGCAACAGGTCAGGTTCGGGCAATTTCTGCAACAAGCCGTCGGACTTTTGGCGGCCGTGACTTGGTCCGTTGGTTAGTTCCTCAACTTTGACCTTTTTGTAACTTTTTTATGTTTTTTCTTATAGTTCTCACAAAACACCTCAAGCCTAAATGCATGAAACATACTCCCTCCGTCACACTCAAGATGTCCACTTTTCATTTTTAGTTTGTCTCACTCAATATGTCCACTTTCTATATATGGAAATAAATCCCTCTTTCCTCTCTCCTAATCAAAATATTCATCTAATTTTTTCTCTCTACTTACTCCATCTAATAACTCCTTCAAAAATCTTGTGTCACTCAAGAATGCGGATATCTTGAGTGGAACGGAGGGATTACACTTTATAACATAAATCACATGCATAACATTTAAAACAAGCTAAATTTAGGTCTTAAAACATGCAAAATTGATGTTTATCCCCATCCCAGATAACTCGAGTTGTGCACACTAAACCCTAAAGTTATCAGCACTTATTAATTTTGGACCATTAATTTTTGGGATATAAGTGAAGCCATGAAGCTCAAATTACAAATCCCAGTTTTCAAATTTCAAACCTCTAAGAGCATTCATAATGGGAGCTTTAAATCCAGAGCCCATCTGAGAGCCTATCTTCAAATCCTTCTCCCACGACAACTGCCTATTAATCTACAATGAGAGTCCATCTTAGAGCCTATCTCATTCCCACATCAACATTATTTTCTTTTATTTTAATGGCCATGTCTAAATAATTTAAATTAAAATATGTAACAAATTAATTCTCTACTAATATTTTTCTCACACATAATTAATGATGAGGTATTTATAGAGGAAGAAATTTAATAAATTGATTTAAAAAATAAAAAAAATTGGCCCCGGTACCCCACAATGGGGGCCTATCTTCGGGGCCGATGGAAAGGTGATGGGGGATCGGCTGAGGCGCTGGCTCGGGGGTGAGTGGAGATCGGCTTCCTCTCCACAATGGGAGACAATGGGAGGCGATGGGGTGGCCAATCGAGATCTGCCACCTTTGTGAATGCCCTAAGTCTCCTCGCCCTCGCTATCGGCTACCATTGTAAATGCCTAGTCTCCTCACCCCACCCCTGACACTTGGGGAGAGTTATCGTAGAGTTATTTTGCCATTTTGGTACGTTTCATAGTAGTGGAGTCTTTATCTTTTTAGTAAAAGTCATTACATTTCTTCTCACTTACTTTACTCTCTTATTTTTTTCTCTCTTCATCTCTCTACATTTTTCATTTCTTACTTTATTCTTCCTTTACTCAACTCATTTAACATAATTTTTCTTAAATCGTTTGCAAAAAGAAAACGCCTTCACTAGTATGGAAGAGAGTAATTTATTTGTAGAATTGCAACATCGTCTCACATCGTCTCCTCATGTTTTTGTTTTATCAAAATTTTGTTCTCTTTTAAATAGTTTAATCGGTATTAGATTTGTAATCTTGAAAAATATTGATTTTTCGGATAAGTTAAACAAAAATCAACATATAGAAATTATGAAATTGATTATACATTTATCTTTGTTGAGACTATTGACTACTCCATATTATTCAATTAATTTAATATGGCAGGTAGTACTATAATATCCCCCCCCCCCCTACATACACCAATTAGTGTCTCATTTTACCATTTTCGTCCGTCCATTCCACTTACTTTATTTTACTCGCATTTTAATACTCCCTCCGTCTTACAAGTATATGCACGCTTTCCTTTTTAATCCGTCCCACAAGAATATGCATTTGCTAAATTTGAAAACTCTTTTATCTCTAATGAGATGAGATCCATTCTCCTCTAATAATACTATAATTACTTTTTTTCTATTTGTCTCTTACTTTACCAATTGTGCATTAAAACACATGCCCAACCAAAAGTGCATATTCTTGTGGACCGAGAGAGTATAAAACTAATAATACTCCCTTCATCTCATAATAGATGTCACACTTTCCTTTTTAGTTTGCCTCACAAAAGATGTCACACTTTCTTTTTTAGAAAAGTTCCATCTCACATTAATATAAATATACTATTTTATTTCTCCACCTAAAACACAAAACAACATCTCCTAAAATCCCGTATCATTCCCCAAGTATGACATCTATTATGGGACGGAGGAAGTATATAAAAGTAGGATTCATATTCCACTAACATTTTCCATTCACTTTCTACTATATTTCTTAAAACTCATGCCGGTCAAAATCTACCTTGTATTGGTGGATGGAGGGAGTATTAGATAAAGAGATAGAGGAAGTACTATTTTCTCGGATATATTTCTTTTTTTTGTTCATATATATTTATATTTGTTGTGCTGCAAGATTAATGGAGTAGAAGTGTGAAATTTCACCGCTTTTGTAGAAAATATGAGTAGAAGACATGAAAGTTCTTGTTCATACACGAGTAGAGACAAGTAACAAGTACTCCCCTGTCACTTTAAAAATGAAACATTTTCTTTTTTGATTATCTCATTAAAAATGAAACGTTTTCTAAAATGGAAACAACATTATCTCTATTTTTTCATCTCTTATCTCATTAAAAATGAAACGTTTTCTAAAATGGAAACAACATTATCTCTATTTTTTCATCTCTTACTTTGTTTTCTCCTCATTAACTCACAAAACAGTACTACACAAAATCTCGTGTCGAAAAGCAAATATTTCATTTTTAATAGGACGGAGGGAGTATATAACATTGCACAAAATCTTGAAAAGATGGTAATATCGGTTTCATTTCCGATCAACTTTCAACTTATTTAATAATTCAGTGGGTCAATAGAGCTGTCTTGTGGCCAATAAGAGAATTCAATTTAATTAAAAAAATGATACTTACAATGAATAAAGTCGAGTTCAGCTCAATTTGAAGGAAGTATGGTAATTTTCTTCAGTTTTCATCCCACATTTCTCGGCTGCTAGTGTACAATGCCGGATTGCGACATTTTGCAAACTCTACACACCATAGACGAAGAAGAAGCCGAATGCCGATCCAAGAAACATCGCATAACTCCAACTTCGCCTGCATGATGAACAACCTGCAACAAAATTAATACAATAACATTAGTGCAAAGCTCAATTTGGTCGCAGCAAATCTGGTACAAGTACGAAGACCAATGAACTAATGGCATAATTCCACAAGAATTCTAATAGGCGTCGAGTATGGTAGGGCTGAAAAGCATCGTTCGAAGAAAATATTTACCTAGTTGAAGTTGGAGGTAGTTGTTGCGTACGTTCCACTCAAAATCCCAGTGTTTCATGTCATTTTTAAGTGTCCAGTAAGCCCATCCAAACGAAGCAACATTGTACACCTCTAACTGGGCTCGTCCAAAATCTTGGTAATCGGTTTGGGATCCATTCACGTTCCACTCGTTCACCCATTCCCCTGCATTCTTGTACATATCAATTATCTGGAAATGAATGAGCCATGTTGTACACAACTTCCCGAGAAAGAAAAATAATAATTCAAGATACTGGCGTAAGAACAAGGGACTCATCGATGAAAACAAGCAGTCCATTTGCACCATTCAGAGACTGTAACTGTGTTCCCCTACTCTTGTATATATACTGAATGTTATCTATAGAGCTCATGTTGGCAAAAAAAGCGTCGAATAGATTGTAGTAATGCAAGTCTATTACGGTATTTGTATCGCCTATGTTAGCCTGGTAGAGCTCCAATGGATCGGCATTGCTAATTCTTTGGCAAAATATGACATAAGCAGCGGATGAGTATTTCCTAACAATCTTGTATCTTTGTTTATAATATGAAGTTAGGGTGTCAAGTGGAACCAGGCAGCAGATGGCTCATTAATATCTCGATCCCCAGCAACGAAGGATGCTGAGCATACCTGCAATCAATTGAACAAAATAAGCATTATAGAGCTGCTCTACTCAGAATTGGCAAAACGCACTACCTTCCAATTAGTACCAAATATTTAAAAATGGAGCAAACTTAAAAAATAATTAGTTCATTGAGAAACAACACAAAGGCTTCTATATAATGGACATGTCTGAAAAGTAACCTTAAGCACGAAAAGGAGCATGAGAAAACAAGGAGATTGATCTAACAAGGTAAAACAGTGAATATCCGACATACATAAAACACACCCGCTCATACTTTGTGTGGCTGGATGATATGCAAGCTTATAACAGCTCCGATGTTGATCAATCAAATGATTAATTGATCAATTCATAACACATCACATGAGAATGGATATAAGGGGTCTATTTTCACAAACTAGAAGTGACTAAAACATGAGCTTCCTGTAGAATTGCAGTGTGTATGACCATTGTACCTCGAAGCGAGAAAATCTATTGCATTTAGACTTTGTGAGATGTAATCAGATGATGTGGGCTATCCTGTCGTCCCATCTCTACTAGAACTGTGTTCCATCCCATTCTGGGAGCCTGGTGCAGCATGAAGGTCTATTTACAGCAAAGTATTTGACAGGCGGAGCATGAGAATCGAGGGAACTTGAATAGTCTATTTACAGCAACGTATTTGATTTTAGGAAAGTTAGGCTTACTGTGCCCACGAAAAAGCATTATCGAGTGCTTGCAAACTTCCACCGATAAAAGGAGGTGGAGGATTGGGATAGTAAGCTATCCACCAGCCTACATGTATTCTCACAGTATTGATACCATGCCTTTAGAGAAAATTGAAATCTTCTACAGTGATAAAATTGCTCCTGTGATTCTGCAATGGCAAATGTATATATTGATGGTAGAAAGCATTCTAATTATTATCGAACAACTATGTGAGGCTCAAGTGCCATCCTCCCATGACAAGTTCAAGATGTCCAAACAAGTTATTACTAGCATGATTATGGTTTGAAATTCTGTCGTTTTCATACAAACTAACTTGAATGATAGTGACAGAATTATTATAAAAGATCCAGAGCCAGCTGTGGTTATATCCCGTACGAACAGCAATCAGACGACTATACATGGAAAATATGATACCTGTAAATGCATTCCAGTCTTGAGTTTGATGTGAATTTGGTTGTTATTTCTTTCCAAGTAAAAGGTTTCGGTATCAGACGGTAACTCTGCTGCAGCAGTAACGTTGTCCCCATCACCACCATAGGTCAGAAACTGGCCACCGGAAGTACAGAATTGGAAGATTGACTCGGATACTCTCCATAACTGATGAGAAACAAACTAATTAACTACATAAATTGCATCTTAAACCAGTTCAACATCTTTGCAATGATGCTATGAGAAATAAAAATCACTCCTCATGAGTTAAGATCTGTTTCAATTCAAATTATGGATTAATTACTATTTCAATTTCACAAATTTACAAACGAGAAATGTCATGTTCAATGCTCACAACAGGTTTCAATAATCAAAATGGCAAGAAATCCTTTGTAGGCCTAACCCGAAATGTCTCCCAAGCAAGAGGAACGTCTCTGTCAACCGCGACAGCCCCTCCGCCACCATTGTCAGCAGAAACATATTTTTTCCCACTCACTGACTTTAGTTGGACCTCTGTTCCATCCTAAAATTCATCAACCACAATGTTTTAACAGGTATGTAAACTCAACACATCACACACACACACAAAAACACACACTTATCATCAAACAGAGAAGGCTTAATTCAACCCTCAGTCACCAACCATCCACCCAAATTCACTCCTCGTACTCTTGAATTACCATGTAGCCCCTCAACTTCATTCACAAATTTAAATGGAGAAAAAAAGTTAAGGAAAAGTCACATTCATAATTCCATTTGCTATGAAATGTAAATTGCAACAAACCTGAAAATCCAATTGAAAATGAGAGACCTAAACACAGCAGAGGTAAAAACCCCCATTTGCAGAGAGTTATCTCCATCAACAAGATAAGGCCCAATTAATTAAATTAATTGGAAAATGCACAAGCCATCTGCAAATAAAGTCAATAAAACAGAGAGCTGTGAAGTTGAAGAGATTGGGGGATATGGGTAATTCCTTTCTTTCAGCTCAAACGATCCCCCGAGAGTAGACTGTGGCTGCAATTAAAAAAAGGAGATCTCCATACATGGGAATTTGAAATGCTTAGAAAAGGCATAATAACAAAGCTTATGCATGCAATCTTGAGTGAAGAACAAGACAAAACCAATGCCTTTGGAAATTACATTACCACTAATTGTTGAAAGAGTAATTGGTTGCTCAGTTGAGAAATGCATAACTCACTTGAGGAATGATCGAGTTACGTGTACAATTTAGAATTTTATTTTTGTGTTTTTATTATTCCACTACTTTTCTACTCCATCCTTCGCCATTTTAAAGACATTTATTAATTCGTCACGAATTTTAAGAAATTATTTCACATTTTAAATGAAATGAGTATAAATCTAGTACAATATTGGTCTCACTTATATACTCCATCCGTCCTATAAAAATATGGATAATTGGTATGACACAGGAATTAGGACAAAATTAGTAAAGTAAGATATGGGAGGAGAAGGGTAGTTAAAGTAGTGTTAGTGGACAGTGAGACCCACATTATTAGTAGTAGTGTTTAATGATGATATAAGTTGTAAATAAGTTGATGTATATGGGTAATAAATTGGGATTGCTTTCCAAAAATGGAAAGCACATATTTTTGTGGGACGAACGAAAATGGAAAGTGCGCATATTTTTATACTCTCTCCATTCAGTCGTATTACTTTTTGATAAGTTCCAAGATAAACTGAGTTATTTCACATTCTCTTTCTTATTTTATTTTCTTTTTACTTAATTTACAAAATTTCACTTTCTTAAAACCTGCACTGAAAAGAAATACTCCCTCTGTCCCATTAGATGTGTACATTTCCTTTTAGTTTGTCTCACTCACAATGTCTATTTTCTATATTTGGAAATACATCCTTCTTTCATCTTTCCTCATTAAAATATTCAACTACATTTTCACTGAACTTACTCCATCTAACAACTCCTACTAAAATTCTGTGTTAGTAAAGAATGTAGATATCTTGAGCAAGATGAAGGTAGTACCTCCTTAAAGTAAGAACGGATGGATTTTAGAATCTAAGTGTATTGAATTAGTAGAGTGTATAGTATAGTTACTAAATATAGAAAAAAGATCAATATTATCTTTAAATGGCGGACAATTTAAAATGCAAAATATATCAGATTTTGGCTGATGGAATGAGTATATTTTTTTAAGCCTAATGGATGACGAAGAAATATAGCACAGTCTTATGTTAAGATGACTATATATTTCTTTTTTGAGGGAACATCTTTTTAGGTCAACGACCTTTGACGAAGTATCAGTCCGTGAACTTTGAAAATATCATTTTAGGTCAGTCAACTATAAGTTAATATCATTTGAGGTATTTTGAACTTTGTTCGGACGAAAATGCCCTTAATGCCTTCAAATGACAATTTGAACAATTCTTTTGCCACTTATCTTGCGTCAAACACTTAGAGTCCAACAATTTTTTTACTACAGTTTAATTCAATTACCATCCAAGTTGAATTTAAATATAATTAAAATTAGCCATAACAAATAGTACATTTTTCAATTATTAGATGACCAATTATATGGGGATAGTGAATTGAGACTTAGATACTTTATTTTATTTTTTTAATCTAAACTGCATTTTAAGAACTTACTATAAGTGATTTGTGAATTATATTTAGTTTATTTGTTTTGAAATTGGATAGCTATTAATTTAGATTGTCATTCGGAGTATTATTTATATGAATTTCAGAATGAGATCAATTACCATCCAAATTAAATTTAAATATAATTAAAATTTTCCATAAAAATAGTACATTTTTCAATTATTAGATGACCAATTATATAGGGATAGTGAATTGGGACTTAGATACTTTATTTTATTTTTTAATCTAAATACATTTTAAGAACTTACTATATGTGATTTGTAAATTATATTTAGTTTATTTGTTTTGAAATTGGATAGCTATTAATTTGGATTGTCATCCGGAGTATTATTTATATGAATTTCAGAATGAGATCAATTACCATCCAAATTAAATTTAAATATAAAAATTGTTGGACTCTAGGTGTTTGACGCAAGATGAGTGGCGAAGGAATTGTTCAAATTGCCCTTTGAAGGCCTTAAGGGCATTTTCGTCCGAAAAAAGTTCAAAATACCTCAAATGATATTAACTTATAGTTGACGGACCTAAAATGATATTTTCAAAGTTCACGGACCTAAAATGATACTTCGGCAAAGGTAGTGGACCAAAAAAGATGTTCCCTCTTCTTTTTTTTTATGTTCAATTAAGATGGTTATTTTTAATTTTTGTTTTTTTAAATATTTAACTATATTTTTTTATTACTTTACTCCATTCAATAATTTTATCTAGAGTGAACTACATAAAATGTCTCTGAAGTTTCCATTTGTTTCACTGCAGACCCCTGACAAAAAAAAATATCGCCACAAGACTCTAGCCCTAAACATAATCACACATCATGTTTTTTTGGACTAAAACACCCTTCAGCCCTAAAAGGGCATTATGGGCATATTACATGGAGTTCTGCAGTGGCGGCCGGTAACCTGTAGTGATTTAACGTGTGTGCGTCAGCCGTCAGTTATGATGGCTGTGCGTCAGCGGCGGTCTGTGTACACCACATATACACTCCACGTATACAATACTCCATTCGTGATTTATCAAATACATTTCAAAAATTTCACAACCCTTATTTTCGGACTTCACCACTCTCCCACCCTGCCAAAAAGTATCACAAAATAGGTAGTTCACTCTTCACTCTCCCACCCCTCCTAAAAAAATTTGACATACATTGTTTTCACTCTTCATTCTATCGGCTCCCCTCTGGAAAAATCTATCTTGCATGAATGGAGCCTAAACGGAAGCACTGGATCCTCAGGCGCATCGTCGTCACATAATTCGTCTCCCCGTAAAAAAGGAACCCACACCCCCGCCATTTCCACCACACTGGCAACCACCACCGAGACATGCACCGGTGGTCATAGACGTGGAAGAAGGAACCTAGGATATCCGAGATCCTCGGCTGGATTTTTTCATCCTAGAAGATGAATACAGTAAGTTATGTTTTTAATCCTCAGTTTGTGATTTAGGGTTTATGAAATTGTTTTTTTGGGAATATATTTTGGTCCTCCGGAAATAGATTTTTGATCCTCGGTTTGTGATTTAGGGCTCCGGAAATTGAATGTTTTGTGATTTTCTTTTTGATGTTTTAGTTTGATTTTTGATTTTCCTTAACAGGGGAAGAACCTGGAAAGTTTTGAGTTGCTTTCCATCATCGAGGTTCATTCTTCTCTACTAAAGATGAGAAAAAGTATGTTGGTGGGCATTTGACATACTTCGATTTCTGTAACATAAACCATTTCGCGCTCATAGACCTCTCGAGTATGGTGTTAAAGTTGCAGTATGATAGGAATATGATATGTGAGTTCTATTATTGTGATCCAAAGTACAGTCATGATTGCAAGGGGTTATAATCGGCTGCCCTTTGTTGCCCATTGTTGAGGATACACATCTGGATGATTTCCTCAAAGTGGCGGCTACTGCGACAAAGTTAGTCCACATCTACGTTGTGGAGATAACCCTGCTGGGGTTTGGTGCCCCTTGCACAGCGGAAGACATGCATTCACAAATAAATCATACATATGGATCTATTTGACCGATTATGAGATTAATTGATTCACATGTTAAACAATGAATTGCATAAAAAAACGCACAAAAATCATGCTTAAGGAATTAAAATCCTAATTCATGATATTCTACGGTTTAGGATTACCGATCTGATTCTCCAAAGAATCGACGATTGCTTGCGCCTTCTCCACGTGATGTTCTTCGTACTCAACCACGAATCTTCTAATCTGTATCCCGAACTCAGAATCTGACCTTTGGGTGGGCAAAGCTTATCAGAATCGAAAAGGGCTTGATTAGAAAGAAGACAGAATATCAGTTTTCTCAAAAACTGATTTTTCGTCCACTCCCAGAGGGGAGCACGAAAATTAATGGTTAATTCACTTTAAATCTCCTTTCTAATCTCCTTTATATAGAGTTATGATGGGCCAGATTAGGGATCCATGGAGGTTGGACTTGGGCCAAACCTGTTGGACTTTTACTAATTAAATTGTGCCCCAATTTAATACAAGTCCAACAGAATATTGTTATCAGTCACTACAGTAAAATAATATTGACTGCCCGTCCAATCCCAAATTACGAGTAATCCGGGCTTTACCTCTTTAATTTATTATTTCCCGTGTTTAAGATATAAATATCCATTAATTAATTTAAGTCTGCTATATGACTTTAATTCATTAATATCTTTTTCCAAGAGTTGTCTAGTTCAAAATCTTTATTTATTATTCTGGAATAAATTCCAACCGGCCGGGTTTCTGAATAATAAAACCTTTTTCGAACACCTCTTGAGGATATTATCAAACTGGACTCACCCAGCACACAATTCATTGCAATAACAATACTAACACCTCTAGACATTGATCACCACTACCCAAGATACCAGGATTCTTGGATTGCGAAAAATCCGCACCATTTGATAAATCAAAGTAGTGCATAATCAATATCGTATGCTCAATGTTATGTCAACAATGATTAAGAAATAACAATCACCGAGACCTCGTCTTTCAGTAAATAGCAAGAAAGACTTATCTCAACTGTTAGATCCTTCAGTGCTATACCACACCAGTGTCGTTTATTTCCTAAGGTAAGGAAACATGCGGACAGACACTGCAACCTTTCACGATAGGTAGCCAAAGCCTATCTAGGTTGTGAAATTCTATTTCTCATCTACAAAGAACTGACTGTGTCACCTTCTGTGAACGTCGTTCACGACCAGTCTACTATGCAGAAGAATTAGACTTATTTGCTTCTTATACATTTAAATGTTTGAGAAACATCTTATAAATGCACAAACAAACACCAATGCGATAAAATTACTTCTTCTCGCCTTGGGTCATAAATGGATTGTAGAATATATTGTATACAAGCAATTATATCCGTGCAACATGCTCGAAATATGCTTTTCAGTATACCAATCCTAACAATCTCCCACTTATACTCAAAACATGCTTTCGAGTATACCCACTGCCAAAACTCTCCCACTTATACTCTAAGCAGGTCTCGGGCCATGATACATCGAACTACCATACTTTTCACCTCATGTGTAAAACATGTTGCCATATAGGTATTTTGTGAAAAATTCTGCCAGGTTGTTCTCTGATGATATCTTGGAAACCATAACGTCTTGCTGCGCAATTAATCCTTAATTAATTTCATACTTCCTCTCTATGTGATTGCTTAGCTTTATCAGATCGTGTTTCCCTCGAGTTAGACATATGACTAGAGTAATTATAACAAAATATAATACTCATACACATACTCGGAATCACAGTCAAAGCTATTAGGAAGTTACTGAGATTAACAACTACCTTAGTAGTTTCTGATGAAACCATATTTGTAAATTTTCATGATAGAGTCTGTGATGTAATCACACTCCTTCATGACTCAGTTTTCAACTCCTAACGTTTACACATAGTCAAAGGATAACTCGATCACCGATCAATTATAAAATCGAGTCGATGTAACCTAAAGGACATAACATGAATGTCTGGTAAACTAGAGCATACCGTTTAGTCTTTTTCAAGAACTATAGTATATTCTTTACCAATCCAATGTCCTTGGCCATGGTTAAAATGATATCATGCTTCTATGCCAACGGCAAAGCTAATATCTGACTTAATACACATCATAGCATATAAGTGACTTCCAATTATGGAACTTGTCTCATTCTTTTTTTTATCTCATTCAATGTCGAAAAACACTTGACTAGAGACAAAATAATTCCATCTAGAAAAAGAAAAACCTTTTCTTGGAATTTTCAATGCTAAAGTGTCTAAGTATTGTGTAGATGTAGGATTCTTTAAGAAAACATACATTCTTTTTCTAGCAATCTAATGACACAGATGCTTAGAATGTAACTAGATTATCTTAAATCCATCATCCTTAAACTGGGTAGACGACCAGTTTCCTACGCTAGATAACCCTCTTAGTTGTTTATCAACTTTTATAGATGTCATCATCGTAGAGTACCAAGAATACCAAATATAGTGCACTTTCAACTTTCTTGCCCTGTATTACATAACCATTAAGATGTTCCATGCAGATGATCTCCTCAAGACTTCTACTTAAAGAAAACTGTCTTGACAATCATAGTACATACATCCTAATTTATGTAGGCTACAATAGAGAATGTACAGATCGACTTAGGAAAAAAAAATGGCAGGCGAGATTATAATTCCCTCTGGGTATAACCCTTGGCCATTATTCTAGCCTTTTGAGATCCATGCTTACACTTGCAGGTCCACTAGCTCCCACTGACTGAAATAGTCTATAGGTAGTATCACAAGTCTTGCAAACATTCTTGTCTATTTAAGATTGTTATTCAGAATCTATCATCTTATCAAGAATGATTATCTGAATAAGTCCTCGCGTCCTTGTAGTTACAGGGATTATGTTCAAGTTGATCTAAGACTGAGTCTTAAGACTCTTTTAGACCCATGAACTTATTATGTTCGCAAAGAACGCTCCCACTACGACACGACTCTTACAATCTTAGGTACAAACGTTGATTTTCTTAGTGCATAAGTTTCTAATGGTATGACTTCTTGGTTAAGATGGAAAATAGATATTCTCATTATCTTGAGAATTATCATATTTCTTAGGCTTGTAGTTCTCCTCATAATCTTCATCAAAGAATCTAGTATTCGTGTAAACAAACACATATCTTGCAGTGAAGATTATAGAACCTGTATCTTTTCTATCATTTGGGACAACCTTAAAACATACCTCAGTACACTACTCCAATTACTTGGATACCTTTTCCAAAACATGTCTTGGAATAACTCCACACCTTGAGATGTGTTGGACTAAACTTACCTCTAGTCCACAACTCGTGTGTTGTAGAAGGTACTGATGTTATGGTAGTTTCTTTAAGGTATAACTCGTTGTTTCCAACGTATATCCCATCAATGATAATGTGTTATTGAGTAAAACTGTTCACTTATCGAACTTGTCTTCGAGAGACTTCGATATCTTCTTATATGACTATCCCATTCTTTAGAAGAATGCTTGGAGTAGTCAACTAGGATTTAGCTCCCACTACTAATCTTAACTCATTGCTCGTCTCCTATGGTATAAACCATTAAGACTTGCTAGTCTTTCTATGTCGCACCTCTATAAGTATTCTGAATCCTTGATCCACCAAAAGATTCTAACTTATTGTGCATCAACCAGACTTACCTGACTTTCAAGCTATTTAACAAGTAAGTTGTTAAAATCTCGATAGTCACTTGAGTTAGACAAAATCAGTTTGAACAATTACTAAGTACTTTCTTGGCCTTATGATTAAGTACCATAAATACTTTATCATTCATTGTTTAAGAAGCTGAACTGTGGTGTTAAACTCAATCTTTTGCAATTATATTGTTTAGATACTATGATGTATAATTTGTTTTTCTATGGTACTATGATAGATATTCGATCCACATTTCTCAATAATGCACGCATTATCAAATAACATCGAACATCATTTAATCATTAACAAGTTTAGAAACTGAAACTGAATTCTTTCCAAACTAAACTGTACCAATAAAACAAAGTCTTATACATCAAAACAAAACAATAAAGTGAGCATAAAAAAATAGCTCCCACTGCAACAACTGCCCAACTGGATCTAGATCTCTCTTTTAGAAATTGCATTGTTATCTAAGTCATTGTCCTTCTATAGAAGAGGTCAATCCGACTTACAATGCATCTTCTCTTTGCTTTTTCACCAAATTTTTCTTGCCTTTCTTGCTTTCTAGCAGGCATTGATGACAATTCAGCTCTTCCCTCTTTCCATTGCTAGTCTTCTGTTCGATTGAACTAAGACATAGGAAAGATGCAGCCTTAATGAATTCGTCAACTATCATGTTATCTTCCTCCAAAAGTAATAAAGTGAATAAATACAATGCTGAAGGTTTCCAATTTTTCAGTAACAACCTTCTTGTACTCATTTCTTATTACATTTGGCGATGAACTGAGTATAAAAACTATTTGAGTAACTGAATCAGAAGATTCTTCAAAATATTCTAACTCTTTTGGATGCTTCAACAGAATCTGGACAACGTCCTCATTGGATATCCCTCTTTCATCAATATAAACCAAGACGTGTCTTACTACTTAAAAGAAAGTAGTTTGACCTTCTATCTCAAAGAACTTGCCAAATGCACGCATAAAATGCATTCTTAAACTTTCTTTGTAGAATTTTGTCAAGGAAATGGAGGACATGAATTGGTGAGTACAAACTTTAATTTTTCAGCAATGAGAATCTTATCCATTTTATATTTCCAGTCTACATAATTTTGGCCTTCGAGTTTGATTTCTTTAAGGTTCGAAGACATTATTAAGAATTTGGCTGAGAAGAAATAAAACTATTTATCACATACTATGCTTGATACATAATTGCAAACAACCACAAAACAATGTATGTATCTCGCAACCGTCAAAACCAAAATAAGTACGCCTCTAGGGAGGTCATACAAATTCGGATTCCAACAATTTCCTGGTCACAATATCGACGAATAGTCCAGAGACCACTAAGGTGGCATGGCCGCCAAATATTGCCTAAGCTTTAACCATAAGTATTACATCTAGGAATTTCGTTTCTGTTTTGATACTCCTTCTAGGGAAGGTCGCACGCCACTAACAAAATTCCATAGCTATCTTATAAATATGTTTAAACACATGAACTTGCAATTTCGTAGGATTATGGCTCCCACTAGGGTGGGTCGTGATAATATTAGAAACATGCTTCCAGTTTAAACAATTTACCATTAAGAAGTCTAATCTTATGAACTTGCTATTTCGTAGGATTATTGCTCCCACTAAGGTGGGTCGCGATAATATTAGAAACTGCTTCATATATAGACCAATTTATGGAGACCATATACAACACACTGTTGTAATTTTCGCTTAGTCATTTTAAACATGGTTTTTGCATAATTATCACATAAGTAGATGAGGCAGACAATCCACTTAAAACAGATAATCACCAAATAAACAGATAAATCCATTTAATAATATGATAATTAATCTTACTGGATAATTATTGAAATTATTTAATTAATCTAGGGAGATTTAATTAAATAATTAATTCCTTATCTTATCCAAAATAGAAATTTCGGATTTGATACGATTTATTTGGATAATGACTATCCAAATTAATTTAGGATTTATCTAGATAGAATGGAATCTATCTAAATCCTCTAAGGATTATTCTAGATTTCACATGGATAAAATCAAATCCTAAAATTCAAGATAAAACTGACATTGGATTATCATTATCTAAATCTTACCAGGATATTTCAGGATAAAAACAAATTTCTCCAAATCCATAAGACGAAGATAAAATCCAATCATTCTAAGATTTAAACAATCTTAGATTATTTAGGATAAGAAACTAGAATTATCATATCTATTAGGATTCATACTAGATAAAATTAATTTTATCAAAATCCAATTAGATAAGGATTATCTTGTATTATCTTTATCCAAATTTATCTAGGATATTTTCTAAATAGAAATAAATCTATTTATATCCATGAAATTAGGATAAACTAGAATTAATATTAATTAATTCAACTAGGATTTAACTAGATAGAACTAAATCTATCTTAAATCCAAAAGATAATTACAATACTGGATTAACAATTATCTAAATCTTCTAAGATATATTCTAGATAGATATAAATCTATCAATATCTATAAGATAGAGATACATTTAATTATCTAAATTTACTAGGATATTTTCTAAATAGAATTAATTCTATAAATATCCACAAGATAAAGATAATTATCCAAATCTACTAAGATATATTCTAGATAGATATAAATCTATCAATATCTACAAGATATGGATAAACTTAATTAATATTTATCTTAGTCAATCAAGGATTCAACAAGATAGAATAAAATCTATCTAAATCCATATGACAGAAATAAATTTAATTATTCATCCAAATTTATCTAGGATTTCTCTAGATATAATTAAATATATCTAAATCCATAAAATAAGGATAAAATTCGATGTAATTAATTATTTATCTAGTCTAGCTAGGATTTATTCACATAGAATTAAATCTAAATAAATCCATAAGACAAAATAAAATAAGATTAATTATTATCTTAATTTATCTAGAATTTGTCTAGATAGAATTTAATCTACCCAAATTCATAAAATAAAGATAAATCTTCAATTAATCCATAATTTAATTAATATTAAATTTTAGATAATCCACTTAGATGTATTCAAATCTTATTCTAAATTATATCTTGAAAATATCCAAAATTATTCCTAAGGTTTAGCAATCCTAACTAATTTTGGAACTTTCTCCAAATTAGTTCCTAGGATTTGGGAAACCCTAACTAATTTGGAAAGCTGCGCTTCCACACGAGCTCGGAAACGTCACCAACGAGCTCCCACTCGTTCCGCCACCTTGGCTGCTTAGTATACTGCCCAGCCCGACGTTGCTGATGGAGCTGCTCACGGAGGGACACCCAGCCGCCATGTTGGTGTCCGTCATCAACGCTGATGCGTCGTCGTCGCTGTAACTTCTTGTTCTTTTGCGGAGTTGAGGTTATCCCCGCAAATCTCGAACAGACCACCACGATTTGGAATCGCAATTCATTGGGGATATCCCGCAATACATGTAACGAACAATTTAATCGATTCAAACATATTCAGGTTATCACAATAAGGAAACACTTAGTAATGATTACCATATGTTAATCATGCCGCATACAAATTGCAAACAACACACGAACATGTATAACACCATATAATCATTATATATGGACATAATGATTACATATATTGGAATTAGATTCCACCGACCAAATTGATGCAAATTGTCGGTAGCCCATCGTCACTTATAACACAGAGGCGTTTTCCGATTGGCGACGTGCAGCCCCTTCGCGGC